>NC_022451.2:2500-7500 GCF_009805555.1 Andrographis paniculata
TGAATCTTCTTTGATACCTAATATAATGCATGCAAGGTTCCTTGACCAACCATAGGTTCGCCTGAAAATTCTTAACCTTAACTAAAAGGTTCCTAAGACGTTCTATTTTTCCATAGAAATAGATTCGTTCAAAAAAAACTCCAGAAGATGTCGATCGGAAATGAGAAGATTGGTTACGTAAAAAGAAGAAAATGGATTCATATTCCCATACATGAGAATTATATAAGAATAAAAAGAATCTTTGATTTCTTTTTGAAAAAGAGGAATCGGCTTTCTTTGGCCTACTACTAAGAAGAGTATTCCAATTACAATACTCGTTGAGAAAGAATCGTAATAAATGCAAAGAAGAGGCATCTTTTAACCAATAGCAAAGAGCTTGAACCAAGATTTCGACATGGACAAAGTGGGGTATTTGTATATCTAATAGAAGATATAAATGTGAAAAATTGTCTTCTAAAAAGGGAAATATCGAATGAAGTGATCCTAAATTCTGAAATTTGACTATTTTTTTCCCTTCTAGACAAGATATGAATTGTAGAGAAAATGGAATTTCCACAATCAAAGCAAACCCCTCGGATAGAATTTGAGAATATAAATTCTTGTTGCGCGCCAAAAAAGGATCTTTGTTAGAATCATTAGGATAAATAAGAAATTGACACATTCGAATAATTAACCGTTTCACAATTAGTAAACTGGATTTATTCCCATAACCCCGATTTTCTGAAAAAATAGATCTACTCAAACCATGATCATGAGCAAACCCATAAATATACTCCTGAAAGATAAGTGGATATAGGAAGTCATGTGGTTGAGATCTCTCTAGCTGTAAATATCTTTGGATTTTCTCCATTGGAACTTCTACTTGAATCAAAGGTAGAAGGTTTTTTGAGTTATCAAATAATACATAGTGCGATATAGTCAAAACAAGGTATTCTATATTCTAGTAAGAATAGATAGCTCAGACAGGTAAACTTATCAACAGATTTTCCACTCTCTCTTTTTTGATTCATTTCATTTAATTCGTCTATGTTATAGGATAAGAAGATGTTTGGAAATCTTTTATTTTTTAAACCTAATCGCTCTTTTGATTTCGGAAAAAACTTTTATTATCAATATACTGTTTCTTTTACACACACATCTCCATTCCATAATAGAGAATGCCAATAGTTAGGATTCATTTTAAAAATATAGAATCCACTCGTGAGGGGAGAAGCCCTTCCCGTCCCAGGCACTAATCCATTTTTAACGTCTAATTAGATCGGGAAATTATTCAAATTAAGAACCGAAGCTGGTTGCTTTTTCTTTCTGATAATTAATTAATTCAAAATTGAAGACATAGGGCCCTATCCATTTATTCATTCGACCTAACTTTATTTTGTTTCGCTCCAAGAATTCGAACAGGGTTTTGTACCGATCCAAAAAATGAAATATACTCAGAACTCGCTATTAATACGACATGCTATTTTTTCTATTTCTTCCCTTTCAGGATCAGTCGCGGTCTTCTAAAGCATACCAAAGGTATGGACGAATTTTTAACTTCATCAAAATGTGTAAAAGATTCTAGTCGCACTTAAAAGCCGAGTACTCTACCGTTGAGTTAGCAACCCGAAGAAAATATAGATTAAAGAAAATTTCAGCTGCACTAAAAAAAAAAACGGATTTTCAAATGAATTCGAAACATAAAAATGAATTGATTAGATGAAAATGCAAGAAATTCTCAGATAAGGGAAAAAAATATACATAATTCAAAAATTGATAAAGTTAGGGTACGAAAATTAATAGACCCCGTTCACTTATCATGATGAATTATATTTGTTCACTACACTGTTGTCAATAGAAATAGTAGAAAAGAATACAGTGGAAGGGGAGTAACTCAAAAAAAAAGCATAGAAAAACTATACAAAATAATATACAAATCGATACCCCCCCACGGTATTTCTTTAATTGAATCTCATTTGATTAAACGGAAGTTCATTAAAAACTTCTGCTTTCTTTAAAAGATTCTGAACAGTTTCTGTAGGTTGAGCACCTTTCTCAAGGAAATATAGAATAACAGGAACATTGAAATAAGTTTGATTCTTTATTGGATCATAAAAGCCCACTTTTTGAAGATCTTTTCCTTCTCTTCGGGATCGAACATCAATTGCAACGATTCGATAGACGGCTCATTGGGATAGATGTAGATGAACAATACCCCCCCTAGAACCGTATAGGAAGTTTTCTCCTCATACGGCTCCATAAAAAATGATTTGATTCGAGGTTTTGTCTATGTATGCAATTCTAAATGACTTAAAGACGAAATAAGCCTATAAAATAAATTAGACTCTGATTTCCGGCTTTTTTCTTCCTGAAAATCCAAAGAAACCATTCGTACTCATAACTCAAGTTGTATAACTCTCAAATAGCTCAAAGGAAAAATCTTGAGTCAATTTCATTTCTTGAGTGGTCTTTACACCCTTTTGTTTATCTCGTTTAAGATTCTATTTGGATTCTTTAGTTTTAGTTATTGAGATTCTCAATCCAATTACCAATTAAAAGTGTGTTTCCTTGTTTTTCGATCCTTATTTTAAATCATTGGGTTTAGACATTACTTCGGTGCTTCTTAATCCTTTCAAAATGGCAGCAACATACCCTTTTTTGATTTCTTTCTATCAAAGAATCCCATGGACACCCCGCGATACACTTTAAATGAATCGAAAAAGTTTAACCAATTCAAACAAGTTTTGTTTTTGAATTCGAAACTTGCTCGAATTTCATCCTTTTGATTTCTATCTATCTAAGATAGATTTACGAAGTTATTCCAATTGATTGATTGGCATTTAACCCTAGATACTTATCCCCCAGAAATGAATTAATCCTTTCGGCTCGAGCTCCACCGTGGACTATTTCCAACCCAACAAAAAGAAGGATTCAAGTGTAACAGAACAAACAATGTCGAGCCAAGAGCATCCTCATTCCCAGATAAAGTGAAAATGGTGGATCGAAAAATCCACAACGGATTCTGTCCTTCAAGCCGCACGTTGCTTTCTACCACATCGTTTCAAACGAAGTTTTACCATAATATTTTCCAATAATCCAATTTGGAACCGGTATGGAATTAATTCCATCATGGAATCATGAATAGTCATTGGTTCGAATGTCCATAGACATCGTAATCTAGACTTTGTCTTCCTTATATGATATAAGGGACGATTTTTTCTGAAAAAAGTCTTAGTAAGACAGCATCTTTAAGATCCATTAATATTAATTAATTAATAATATATATTGAATATAATGAGATATATAAACAAATCACTTCTTGAATCTGCATCTTTAAGAAACTGAATAGGATTGATTCAACAATATTGAATTCAATTTTGAATTAATTTGACAAAAATTGGATAATATCTAATAAGGATTTCCTTTCATCTTCTAGGAAGATAGGTCTTTCTTTTTGAATTGATTCATCACTGATTTCATTTAAAATAGATAAAGAGATCAAAGAAAAGAAGAACGAAATCCATTTTTTTTCATAAGATGTATCAAAAAATGATGTAAGTTGGGATTTGAATCTTTATTCTTTTCTTCTTATTATGTTAATAAGAAATAATTGAAAAAAAAAAAAAAAAGAAAATAAAAATAAAAAACAGGGAAGGATTTTCCTATTTATCAGATAAACTGATTATCAGATAGACTGAGGAGTTGTCACTGGTATAGATATTCTAACAGTATACAATAGAAATTTTCAATAATTTAAGGGATCAAAAATGGTTTTCCAAAAACCAAAAATCTCTTGTCATTGAAATAGAACGATACATACCGTCTAACCGAAACATTTCCTCATTTTAGAGGATTCCATGATATGTATTTTGTTTAACAAGGGATTGAGTAATATTTCAATAATCGGTTCTTGTCATAAGTCATAAAAAAAAGGGGATAAGAAAAATCACCCATACCTCAATCGTTCCATAGATTTCCAATTAGTCAAAGACGAAATATGGTATTTAAATTAACTCTTATCTACTCCCTTACTTCTTTCTAAGGGAGTAATGAAGCATAAAAAAAGGATCCAATCCACGCTGGGACGGAAGGATTCGAACCTCCGAATAGCGGGACCAAAACCCGTTGCCTTACCACTTGGCGACGCCCCATTTCAATTTCGAATCTACACCAAGAAATAATAATATTGGTATTGGTTTTTTGTCAACTCCAGTCCCAAAATTTCTATATTTATAGATAAATATTAGTACCAATGTTTATCTATAGATATAGAATTCAACAAAATTTCTTGATCATTACATAGAATTCAATTAAGATATTGTATGAAAGTATCATTTCTTCTATTCTCTTTTGAGAATTGGAGAATTTTTTATTGAGTGGGTTCAAAGAAAAAGAAGGGTTTTTTGTCTACCTTACTTCCTTTTTCCTTATATCAAAAACTCAATTAAAATGCAATTATCTCCAAGAACAAAACGCCTGTTATGCTTAATATTCTTAGTTTGATCTGTATTTGTATTAATTCTGCCCTTTATCCGCATTCGAGTGGTTTTTTCTTCGGCAAATTGCCCGAAGCCTACGCTTTTTTGAATCCAATCGTAGATGTTATGCCAGTCATACCTGTACTTTTTTTTCTCTTAGCTTTTGTTTGGCAAGCTGCTGTAAGCTTTCGATAAGATCCTTAAGAATATCCTAAAAAATCCATGATTTCGGCGAGAAAAAATTTGAAAAATTGATAAAATCCGATAATTTTTAGAGTGTGAACCCTCGATTCGCACACTGAAATTCTTGGATAGTCGGCATAAATCCGGCTTATGCTCATTTCCTCATTTTTGATCTTTTTTCCAAGGAAAGACCCTAACCCTATTTAGGGTCTCACACAAAATCAAATTTTTTTATGAAAAGACAATCTTTTTCCTAGAAAAACCTCATCTCTTGGTGTTTGGTGTAAAAATAGGATATGTGGTATAAAAACGGAAGATCTATTCTCTTTTTTTTATCTTTTGGAGATTGTGTAATGCTTA
>NC_022451.2:12500-17500 GCF_009805555.1 Andrographis paniculata
TTTTTATTTATTCTTTGTTTTTTTTTGAAGTCAAGTCAAAAAGAAAAAGTATTCGAGTTCGAAAATAGGAACTACCCCTTAAGACCTCATAAAAAGAGTTTCCACGAAGGCGAAGGATGAAAGCAAGAGGGTATTCTAATTACTCATCTGCAAATCAGCCCCTCCCATAGGTTATTTTCTAAACGAATAAGGAATTGTAGGAATGATATCTTGATCCAATTTGAAAAAGCAAACAAGAAATCCAAGGCCCTAAAATCCGAAAAATACATATTTTTTGATTTAAACAAAAGGATTCGCAAATAAAAGTGCTAATGCTACAACCAACCCATAAATAGTTAAAGCTTCCATAAAAGCTAGACTAAGCAATAGAGTACCGCGTATTTTCCCCTCTGCCTCGGGCTGTCTTGCGATACCCTCTACGGCTTGACCCGCAGCAGTCCCTTGACCAACTCCAGGTCCAATAGAAGCAAGCCCTACGGCCAATCCAGCAGCAATAACGGAAGCAGCAGAAATCAGTGGATTCATGATAAGTTCCTCATACCAACAAAAATAAATGGTTAATGATACACTCAACCAATGAATTATGACTTAATTATTCCATCAATAGGATTCATCCTGTCAAAGGAACTAAGAACTTCGAGTTTAAGTAAGAATATCATATATTCAGGACTCCGATATCTGTTTCTATACACAGAATTTTTTTGAATCCATAGAACTTTCGTTCTTCCATTTCTTGGTTCCGAACTGTTATTTCCAGTCTTACATCTTTTCTTGATTTCATCTCTTTATTCATCCAATTCACAGCCATAAGAATACGGAAAGACTTCTATTGAAACTCGCACACAACAGTAGGGCAACTAAAATATATCTTTAGTTCATAGAGAACCAGCCAATATCTAATATCACATATACATGTCTTTCTTCCATAACGTAAACCATTGGATTCAATCGGATTCGAGAATCAATCCATTTTTTTAGAAATCCGATTTTTAGAAATTCTTTTCTCCTTTCCCCTCTTTTTTTATTTAATCAAACGTTATATCTATATCATATCTTATTCAAATTCTGATTTGAATAAGAAGATTGACTGACTAATATAAAAGTAAATCTTCGTTACGGAAAGGTAGGATATTAAGCGGACGAAAGAAAAATTAGGTTTAGGAAAAAGATCTTTTGGATCTCTTTCCTTTTTTGTTTTTACAACTCTCTAATATCGTAATCTTTTATTTTTTTGTTCCCATTTTTTTCTATCATATAGAAAGTCTTCTATATTTATATTCCTTAAGGAAATCATCGTGAACTACTGCTTTGCGCTAAGGGAAAAAAGACTATTTCAATGGTGACCCTCCATGGATTCACCTATATAAGCCGCAGCTAAAGTTGCAAAAATAAGAGCTTGAATACCACTTGTAAATAATCCAAGGAACATAACAGGGATAGGAACCACTGAAGGTACTAAAGAAACAAGAACAACAACTACTAATTCATCCGCTAAGATATTCCCGAAAAGTCGAAAACTAAGTGACAAGGGCTTTGTGAAATCTTCTAGAATGTTAATGGGTAAAAGGATTGGGGTTGGTTGAATATATTTCCCGAAATAACTTAATCCCTTTTTGGTAAGACCCGCATAGAAATACGCCACTGACGTGAGTAAAGCCAAAGCAACAGTAGTATTTATATCATTCGTGGGTGCGGCTAACTCTCCATGAGGTAAGTCTATGATTTTCCAAGGTAAAAGAGCTCCTGACCAATTGGAAACAAAAATAAATAGAAAGAGAGTTCCAATAAAAGGAACCCAAGCGCCGTATTCTTCTCCAATTTGAGTTTTACTCACATCTCGAATGAATTCAAGAACATATTCGAAAAAATTCTGACTCCCAGTCGGAATGATTTGTGGGTTCCGAACAGCTATAGTAGCTGAACCTAATAAGATAGCAATTACAACCCAAGAAGTAATAAGTACTTGTCCATGGACTTGGAAACCCCCTATTTGCCAATAAAAATGTTGGCCTACTTCCACACCGGATATATCGTATAGTGTATTGATGGAACATGATAGCACATTCATATTGTCCTCTGGAAAAAAATGGAACTTTAAACAAAATTATTTTGATTCAACCATCTCTTTGTCTACTTGAATCGGATCTTTTGAGTATCAACTAATATTTTCAATACTAACTAATCACATAATATCTCCAGTTATTTTGATACATTTTTCAAAATAAATAAAAAATAACCGATTCTATCCGATTTTCGAAGTAAAAGTTATTTATCTTATTATTAATTAAGGATTTCTTATATAGCTAGAACGGCCCTCACAAATTGCGAATACTAATTTGTTAAGAATTAAGCGGATTGAAGATATAGCGTCATCATTCGCGGGAATCGAAATATCTGCAAGATCGGGATCACAATTTGTATCGATTAAACAAATTGTTGGAATTCCCAAAGTGAGGCACTCTCGCAGGGCCGTATATTCTTCATGCTGATCAACGATAATTACAATATCGGGTAACCCCGCCATATATTTAATCCCGCCCAGATATGTTTGCAAGCGAGATAATTGTCTTTTCACCACAGCCGCATCTCTTTTCGGCAAATAGTTGAGTCTTCCCATTTTTTGTTCCATTCTTAAGTCCCTGAACTTATGAAGTCTCGTTTCTGTAGTCGACCAATTTGTTAACATCCCGCCGAGCCATTTTTTATTAACACAATGACACCGGGCCCTTATTGCAGCCCGTGCTACTGAATCAGCTGCCTTATTTTTGGTACCAACAATCAAGAATTGTTTTCCTCTACTTGCTGCATCAAAAACCAAATCGCAGGCTTCAGATAAAAAACGAGCAGTTCTAGTAAGATTTGTAATATGAATACCTTTACGTTTTGCCGAGATATAAGGTGCCATTTTAGGATTCCATTTCCTAGTACCATGGCCAAAATGAACTCCTGCCTCCAGCATCTCTTCCAAGTTAATGTTCCAATATCTTCTTGTCATTTCTCCCCACACCCCCCCTCATTTCAAAAAAAAGCGACGAGGAGCCTTGAACTGAAATAAATAATTGTTCCGACGGAACCTTCTCTTCTACCGTAGATTGGCCGTAGATAGACGCCCAAGCCGTTTGTCTTTTCTATTGCTTACTATTTTGATTACCAAATCAAATGACTGCACCAAATCCAGATAGTCAAAAAGAGGAATCCACTTTTAAGAATCATTAAATCCTATAAACGATTGTTCCGCTCTATCATGGAAGTTCTTTGAAAGAAAAGAATCCAATAATTTTCTGTGATGAAACAAAATATCTCTCATTTCCCCCTCGAATAGATTGTTTTTTATTTCCAAAGGGCTCTTGGTATATTCTTTTGAAGGGGGCACTAATCTTTTCAATCCGGTACCAACAGGTACCATACCCCCCAAAACAACGTTTTCTTTCAGGCCCTTCAACCAATCGATTCGACCCCGGAGAGCTGCTTTTGCTAAGACTCGAGCCGTTTCTTGAAAACTCGCTTCAGATAGAAAACTTTGAGTATTGAGAGATGTTCTTGTTATTCCCAATAAGAGGGCTCGGTAACAAACTGCTTCTTCCAACGCGCGCCCCATTCGTTCCGCCCGCAACAATCCAATTAGTTCTCCGGGTGAAAAAACATTAGACATTCCATCTTCTGAAACCAAGACCTTTGATGTTATTTGACGTACAATAATTTCGATATGCCTATTATGAATCTGCACCCCCTGAGATCGATAAACCTTTTGGATCTTATTAACCAAAGAGATACGACCTTGCACGATAGTTAGCTCAGCACCAATCAAGAATGCCCACGGCATTCCAAGAATTTTTGTTATACGCTCGTTCCAACCTTCAACCCTCTTTTCTAGATTCATTGATATTGAATCAATCGAACGCACCTCTAACACCTGCTCCACTTTTGGAAGCCCCTGGGTTATATCACCAGATCTCGATTTTTCATATATAAATGTAATTAAAGTATCTCCTTGGTACATTAGTTCCCCATAATGACCATGAACAGTTGCTCCTGTAGTGGCCAAATAAGGCTTAGCTGATCGTATTACTACAGAGTCAACTTGAACAAGTATAATTTGACCCGATTTTAGGTGTGATGCGTTTTTGACTATACATATATTTTCACAAATAAGCTGCCCAAGATTCATTATTGTAGATGTTTCTTGACAATAATTGAGATGAAGAAAATCCCAACTCAAATTGAAAATAATGTTACTGCGTGAATCGGGGTTCGAAATTTTCTCATTTTCATCCATTAGAAAATACTTAATTACTTGAAAAGTCTGTTTTAAATTCTCAAGTTCCAAATAGTTATTTACCAAGATCTGATTATGAGTTATTAAATGGTAAAATGAATAAAGATTTGTAAGTAGAAAGGCTGTTCCTAAAGGCCCCATCGAATTCTTAATTGGAATTCGAGGATCTTTTGTAATTTGAATTGATTCTTGTATCACATTGTGATATTTTACATCATTGAATGGACCCATTCGAAAACAATTGGATGATGACAAAATTATTAACGACTGTAATCCCGTATTTCTATTCAATAACATATGAATAGTTCTTTGATTTTGATTAAGGGGTTGTTGAATTCTTGCCTTGGAATAAGAATAAATAGAAGAAAACGGATTGATATTGGTGAAATCTGATCCATTAGCAGAGAGAAACCCTGAGCCCGATGGATCATTCCTTTTTCCGATATATGAAATAGTGAATTTTGCCAAGTCGATTCTTAGGAAATGTCGAATCAAACCATTTGCCCTTATTTCAACAAGGGAAGCACGGGCTTCTTGACTAGAAGAACTTTTTTTGTCTTCGGTCCAATTCAATACTAAACAAGTCCGAACTAATTGAATATTTGTATCAGAAATTCCTCGAATTGGTTTACCGTTTCCAGAAAGGATATAATTGACAACTTGAAGTTGGGCACTATCCCTTTCCTGCGCCAGATCCGGGTAAAAAAGAGTTGCTAAAGTTATA
>NC_022451.2:25000-30000 GCF_009805555.1 Andrographis paniculata
CCAAAAAAAGATTCATAAGTGGTTGTTAATGGAGTTGAAGTTACCAAATTCTGCGGAATCGGTATCAATTTATGCCGAATTGCCCCACATATAGTTCCTCGAACCAGATTTTCTAAACGAACCAGAGCCAATCCGAATTGATCTTGTAAAAGATCCGCTACAGAACGAATGCGCTTATTTTTCAAATGATTCATATCGTCAAGTGTACCCATTCCAAATTTCAGTCCAATCAAATGATCAGCGGCTGCCAATATGTCTCGTGGTAACAAAAATGTATTGTTCTGGGGTATATCAAGGTTCAGTCTTCGGTTCATATTTCGTCGACCAATCCTTCCTAATTCACATCTTTGTTGAAAGAACTTCTTTTGTAATTCCTTAGATAAGGATTCCGAAAATATCGGGTCCCCGCCTACGCAAGCAAATTGTTGATAAAACTCTAAAATGGCATTTTCTTTTGATCCTATTTTTTTTCTCTCCCTAGCATTCAGAAAAGACAAAAAAATTTCAGGATAATAAGCATTGTCTAGAATTTCTCTTAGATTCGAACCCATAGCTGATGATAGAACTAGAATAGAGATTTTTTGTTTTCTGCTCACGCGAGCCCATATCCTTGCTTTTCTATCAATCTCGAATTCTGATCTTCCTCCCCAATCTGATATTATGGTGCCAGTATAGACGGAAATTCCGTTATGATCCAATTCTGACCGGTAATAAATACCGGGGCTTTGCAGTATTTGATTGATCACAATTCTATATATTCCATTTACTATAAAAGTTCCTATGGAATTCATTAGAGGAATGTTTCCAATCAAAATAGTTTGTTCTTGCATATCCCTGCTGGTTTTCCAAATTAATCCGGCGGATACATATAATTCAGAAGAATATGTGAGGGATTCATACACAGCATTTCTTTCCTTTATCAACGGTTCTACTAATTGATATCTTTCTACAAATAATTGAAATTCGATTTCATGATCTGTATCTTCAATTTTTGGAAACTTATAAAATTCTTCTGCCAAACCCTGATCAATGAACCTACAAAATCCTTCAAATTGGATCTGATTAAACCCAGGTATTGTAGACATTGCCCCATTTGCATCCCCCAGCATTTTGAATTTCCCATTTATCAAAAAATCCCATTCTATTATTAATATTAAGTACATTCTTCATCGAATTAGATCGACGATCTAGCACCGATGGAATTTCGATTCTGTTTACTGAATCACATGAAATTTGACCCAACTCTCTATTTGGAATGAAATGTATGAACTACGTATGAACAGAGGAATAAAGAGAATTTTCTACTTAAATTGTAAGTTGCAACAGATCCAAATGCAAAGGAATTGATAAAAAATCCTAGAAACAGAATTCTACTTATTAATTATTAAGGTCATAGGGTTTTATATAGAATAGCAAAACAAAAAAGAAAATGCTTCAAATTAGACCATTATTATGATATTAGATCTTCGAATTTTAGAAAAATCAAAAGATTCGGAGACAAAGACAAAAAAATCAGATAGAATCCTTAGCACTTAACTACCTTTCTGTTAGTCTGTTAGGGATTTCGTTGTTCAAAAACGATTCTCAGAAAAGAGAGATATTTCTACTTTAATTATTTGTGTTTGTGAGTCCAATACAATTTGAAGTGTATAATATAAGAAGGGTTGCATTTAATAAACATGTATGCAGATAGCTAGAATATCCGACGTCTCTTTTATTGCCGGTTCTATTCGGAATAGCCCGAGTTGGGCTCTATCAAAAGAGCATTTCGATTCAATGCAAAATTGAAGCGAAGTAGGATAATTTTATTAGAATTCCCTACCGACAACATATCGAAATAATAGATATCTATCTAAGAATTTAGGTTTTAGGGTTTACATATGCTCATATGTTTTGTTATAATTCCAATTGAAACAGATTTTTTTTTTTGAAAAAATCAATACTAATTGGTTCTGTTTCAATTGGAATTTTTTTAGGTCATTAGGAAAACACAATTTAAGATTCCAATCCCAGAATTGTTCCTGAATTTAAAGTAAGCAATCAATAGTTACTGGTTCCAATTTTTCGGCTGAAAATACACATTTGGTTTCTTAATAGAAAAGCGATAAAATGTTTTTAGCATTGTGTATTTTCAGATACTGGAAGGATAGATCAAATACAATCAAAAAGGGATCTTTTTTTTAGTAAAAGGATTAGGAAAAACAGGAATCAAAATGAAAGTACAATAAAAATTCATAAATTCGGGAAAAATTTAATCTATTTTATATCATTTTGGCGGCATGGCCGAGTGGTAAGGCGGGGGACTGCAAATCCTTTTTCCCCAGTTCAAATCCGGGTGTCGCCTGATGAACAAAAAACTTGAAAGCTCTGCTTCTCTTCTGCTGATAGAATTCGCAAAATTCTTCCCCGCTCAAAGCATACAAAGTTGTTTGATTCTAAGCATGTGATCCGGGGTTTTCGAAAAGAAAAGATTGTGAATCTTCAGTCACATCTAGGATTCAAAGAAATATTCGAATACACGGGTCGAAGGACTATTAAGACTTCATGATTCCTTTCTATTACTAGGAGTGTCTAATCACTGGGTCTTGACTCAGATTCTAGAACCTGAGAGAAAATTCAATTAATAGTTTTGGAAAGGGCCGGAGGTTGCTTTCTATACGACGGCCTCACAAAAATCTCTGAGTGCTCCGGTATCCAATCAATATTTACTATTGATTTCTCCCCTTCTGTGTTGACTTACGAAGGTCAACAAAACAAAAAAAATAGACCTTCTTTTTATTATTCCTACATGTTCTCATTCCCTTGGGATGTTACCACGTATTTTACTTGTGTTTAATCTTTCCCAATTTGAGATCAGAATCGATTTTTTGGATTGGTTTCTCAATAGTGTTCGGTCAGAATCCCTTTTTGACTCTGCACTATGGATTCCACTATTATAATTCTAATATTATTAATGAGGAATAATTCCTTCGTATTTATAGAGATCGAGATAGAGGACATAATTCACATGGATATAGTAAGTCTCGCTTGGGCTGCTTTAATGGTAGTCTTTACATTTTCCCTTTCACTCGTCGTATGGGGAAGAAGTGGACTCTAGAAGCACTACTAACTGAGTTGAAGAATCAAACCGTATCAATTGTTTTATAGATCGTTCTGCAACGCGTTTTGAACTTAAAAAAAAATCTCTGAATTTGGAATCCAGTTGGATTCCAATAGAGTAATCTATGATATGAATGATACTCTTTCAATCAAAGAGATATTTCAGCGATTCCCGTGCTTGTATTTGGAAAAGAAATTGATTCCAACCAAAATTTTCTATTTCATGGGTTCTTACTATCTTTATAGGTATAGATGGATAGTGAGGGAAGACCAGATCTTTTTTTGATTTCTTTCCTGTTCAAAGAAGAAGTCGTTTTGTTAAGCATATACATACTTTATATGAGAAATGATATAGAGATAGTGGTTGTCTAACAAGAAACATAAGATCTTGCCTCGGACAAATCACATATTGGGCATTTACCATAATTTGAGAAAGGCGATTTAGCCTTTATCAACTTAATTTCATATCATGCTTTCAGCGTTCAAAATGGGAAAGGTTTCCTCTTCCTTATTGAAATCGAATCCTACGATAAGAATTATTTCCGATTGATCGGAACAAATAGACGCAGCAAATTGGGTGTTATGTCAATTCCATACCCATAACAATATATGGAATTAATTTCCGCGTTTATGAAGAGAATATTGGAGATTGATCTATAGAAACTTAAGCCTTCTAGATTACAACTTTCTAGACTAAGAGATAGATGGGATGGTAAGAAAGAAATGGATGAATCCTTCTACCATCCGATCCATCTCTTAGAATACTTCCGATTCTAGTCCGCTCATTTCATCTAAGTTAAGACGTGAAATTCGAATCCTTTTCAGTTAACTTCGTCAATTTTTGATCAGAACTCAGAAGAAAAGTTTCATTCAAATGAATTTCAAAATGCAATTGAATTAATCATTTTGACTGACTGTTTTTACGTAAATGATAAGTAGAAAGGCGGTAGGAACTAGAATGAATAGTGCAGTAGCAATAAATGCAAGAATATTTACTTCCATAATCTCATTGGTTTTTTTACTTCGCAATAACTCGGGATTTAATCCCCTAGAGACGATAAATCTTTCGTCTGTAAATTCAATGAATGAATTACCTCTCGATGTCGGATCAATATCATGAATAACAATATCTGATCTATCAAATCAATTCGTTGTCGAGACTTGATTAGTATAACATAGGAAGTTCTTTTCTCCATATCGAATCCAAATTGGGATTCCTGACCCAATCAATCAAAAATTTCTTTATTTAGCATCGGTTTCTTTTTTTGTTCTAGAACTTACCTTGCGTCTTCGTTGGACAATCATCTGATGAGGGATTATCAGATTGCCCCCCCTTCGATTAATCACATAGTTACAAACTTAAACAAACAATAAAGAAAAATAGTAAAAAAAAAAAAAAAAGAAATCAAGACTCCCTTTTGCTTTGGAAATGAGAGTATGTCCCCGACACCCTTTACTAGTTCAAAAAAAGGGAAAAATAAATTTATGCATTTACTGGATGTTGGATCCGTCGGGACTGGCGGGGCTCGAACCCGCAGCTTCCGCCTTGACAGGGCGGTGCTCTGACCAATTGAACTACAATCCCAGCGAAATAAGGGATCTAGCAGAAAATTCGATTCTTTTTTTATCTTCGTATGGGATGACAGGGGGTTATACAATCTCATGGTGGATTGGCAAATTATTGGGCCGAGCTGGATTTGAACCAGCGTAGACATATTGCCAACGAATTTACAGTCCGTCCCCATTAACCGCTCGGGCATCGACCCAGGAAAAATCCATTTTAGGCTTATTGATAATCCATGATCAACTTCCTTTCTGTAGTACCCTACCCCCAGGGGAATTCGAATCCCCGTTGCCTCCTTGAAAGAGAGATGTCCTAAACCACTAGACGATGGGGGCCG
>NC_022451.2:45000-72500 GCF_009805555.1 Andrographis paniculata
ATAGAAATTTCTATTATTATTATATAGATATAGAATAGAAGATCCTTTTCGTTACATAGTTAGGAGTTCCTAGAACTTAAACTGAACAAATTCGTGGATTTTGGAAAGAGGGAAGACACTTTTTTAATATTCTTTGATTGAAAAGGGAGATTATCCATTTTTCAAGATTTGAATAAAAAAAGAAAAATTGGAAAAAGCCGGCTATCGGAATCGAACCGATGACCATCGCATTACAAATGCGATGCTCTAACCTCTGAGCTAAGCGGGCCTACATAATCAAAATTGTCTAGGCATAGGAATTCGATATACTATAGTATAGTCGAATTATAGTGTCTCCATAAATATGGAAAAGAATAGAATCTCGAATTTCCAATAAATATTCAATATTTCAATATTATAGAACATAACGATTTCTATATCGATATAGAATTTCTATTTTTTTGTCACAATTGAAATATTTAGTATATTCGATAGTCAATCTTAACTATTTTTAGCTTTTAGCCGGTAAAATTGGATTTTCTATTTTGGATTTACATGATATTGGAAATTCTTTTTGTTACACTTCTATATTCTGTATCCTATAGATCTCTAGAATTAGATCTCTAGAATTTCATTTCTTTTTTTCTTTCATTCCAATTCCTAATTAGTTAATTCTTTCTAACTAATCAGACATTCTGCGGCTTTCGTTCGTAAAGAGGGAAGTTAAGAAAAAAAATCGACCGTTTAAGTATCAAAACTGTTTTGTAAAAACAGCAGGAAGAGAAAAATATATATGGGGTATATATCAATCTATATTGAATTGCCGATACAGAAATGATAAAATCCAACTTGATTGGATCAAATATGGTTACCTATAGGTAAGAAGGAAAATCTTTTTTTCGAGATAGTAATCGCTATTTATTAAATTCAAGGGTTATAATAGAAATGAAAGAAAAAAAATAATGATAGAATAATATGATTTGAATCTCAAAACAAAAGAAAAGGAAGGGGATATGGCGAAATCGGTAGACGCTACGGACTTAATTGAATTGAGCCTTAGTACGGAAACCTACTAAGTGATAACTTTCAAATTCAGAGAAACCCCGGAATTAAGAAAAATGGGCAATCCTGAGCCAAATCCTATTTTCTCATTTCCCAAAACAAAGGTTTCGAAAACGGAAAAAAGGATAGGTGCAGAGACTCAATGGAAGCTGTTCTAACAAATGGAGTTGACTGCATTGGTAGAGGAATCTTTCCATCGAAACATCAGAAAGGATGAAGGGATAAATGTATCTATTGAATAATCTATCAAATCATTAGAACGCCCGCGTCTGTATCGGTATTTTTTTACATTAAAAATGCAAGAATCGACGTGAATTGATTTCACATTGAAGAAAGAGTCGAATATTCATTCATCAAATCATTCAACCCATAGTCCCGTAGTTCTTTTAAAGAACTGATTAATCGGACGAGAATAAAGATAGAGTCCCATTCCACATGTCAATACCGGCAACAATGAAATTTAGAGTAAGAGGAAAATCCGTCGATTTTCAAAATCGTGAGGGTTCAAGTCCCTCTATCCCCAAAAAAGCTTATTTGACTCCCAATTATGCTATCCCCCTTTTTTGTTAAGGGGTCTAAATTCCTTTATCTTTCTGATTCTTTGACAAACGTATTTGGGCATAATAAACTCTGATCACATGTGATCATGTGATATAGAATACACATCCAAATTAAGCAAGGAATCCCTATTTGAATGATTCACAATACATAGTATTCCTCCTACTGAGACTTAGTCTTCCAAAAACTTACAGGACTTGGAGAAAACTTTGGAATGCCCCCTTGTCCCTTTAATTGACCTAGACCCCAATCATCCTCATAAAATGAGGGTGGGAGGCCACGGAATAGTCGGGATAGCTCAGCTGGTAGAGCAGAGGACTGAAAATCCTCGTGTCACCAGTTCAAATCTGGTTCCTGGCATATGTTTGATTTGTATGAGGTCTTTCTTTTCGAAATTCAAAGATATCAATCGAGATCCATATCCATATGGATTTGAAATCTTGATCATAATATCGATTTTGGCAAGATATACCCCATCTATTTTCTAGATGGGTAGAGTTTCTTAAATTCAAATAAAGTATCTAGAATGAAATTCTACTTTATCTTTTTGATTTTTCATTCAATCAAAAAGAATGTTAATACTTCATATATATTTGTATGATTAAATTGGTTGGTTGAAAGAAGAAAAAGTCGAAGTTGAAATAGACGAGATTCGATTCAGATACAATACAAAGAAATGGAATTCGATACCCTTTCATTTCTTTGTATTTTCGTTCCTATTCAATTCTCTAATTCGTCTCAACATGAGTTTCTAGAACCGGTCTAAGCAATAGGTGCAGTACAAGATTCATGATCATGATACAGAACCCGTTTGATTCATCCTATTTGTTTGGCTCGTACAAAATAAGCAGTTTCCAACTAAATGGAAGAATTACAAGAATTCCCTAATTATGTGCTTTTTTGATAGTCTATCAAAAATCCCCTAATACAAAAGAGACGCCGGTTATTCTGGTTAATCTAGAACAGAAAGTCCAATCTTTGAATCTCTGAGATTATATAAGTAGAAATCACTTCCTTATCCTTCAATGAGCATCTTGTATTTCATAAAAATTAGGGGCAATATAATCCTTACGTAAAGGCCATCCTAGCCAACTTTCAGGCATTAAGATACGTTTCAAGCGCGGATGATTCTCATAAGATATTCCCAACATATCATAAGATTCTCGCTCTTGAAAATCCACGCTTTTCCAAACCCAGAAAGCGGACGGAATTATAGGATTCCTTCTTGCGGCAAATACTTTGATGCATACCTCTTCTGGTTGATTTACGCCATACTCGATTCTGGTAAGATGATACACACTCGCTAACAGCCCGCCAGGTGATACATCATAGGCACATTGGGAGCGTAGATAATTGTAACCATATACATATAAAATGACAGCAATGGAATGCCAATCCTCGGGCCTTATTTGTAGGGTCTCTATTCCTTGATAATCAAAGCCCAAAGATCTATGAATTATCCCATGCTTTACTAGCCAAGCAGACAAACGACCCTGCATCTTTTTTATCTCCCGCATTTTTATTTAAAAAATTTCACATTCTCGATCAAATTGATGAAGATTGACTCGCTACTTGTTATTCTGTACAAAGGAGTCCTGCCTAATTCACAAATTCGTGAGAAGATACTGAACTTTTATATTTGAAAAAGATTTCAGTAGGGATCTCTGAAGTAGATGGGGGTTGATAGAGGAAGCCTTGATCATAATTTCCAGTATTCATACTGCGTGCACCATGAAACTTGTGATTGGTCGTAAAACACCGATTTACTTGTTGAGGCCTAATTTGATTGTCATAGATTTCTCGAGACATTTTCTTCCGAAGTTTCGTTATAGCATCTATAACTGCTTCTGGTTTAGGGGGACAACCCGGCAAATAGATATCCACAGGAATTAGCTTATCGACTCCCCGAACAGTACTATAAGAATCGGTACTGAACATCCCTCCTGTAATTGTACAGGCCCCCATAGCAATAACATATTTTGGATCGGGCATTTGCTCATATAATCTCACTAAGGAGGGGGCCATTTTCATTGTTACTGTTCCGGCTGTTAAAATTAGATCCGCTTGTCTAGGACTCGATCTTGGTACTAGTCCATAACGATCAAAGTCAAATCGTGATCCTATTAGTGAAGCAAATTCAATAAAACAACAACTGGTACCATAGAGAAGCGGCCATAAACTAGAGAGTCTTGACCAATTTGAAAAGTCATTTAATGTAGTTGAAATAACGGAATTTTCGGCTGTTGGATCAAGTAAAGGAAACTCAATGGAATTCATAACTTTTTCAATCGTTTTTTCTTTTTATTGTCTGAATATTCAGGAACTAGGACCATTCCAATGCCCCCTTTCGCCATGCATAAACTAAACCAACAATTAAGATAAGTACGAAAATGAAAGCTTCTATAAATACGGATAGACCCAATACATCGAAACTCATTGCCCATGGATAAAGAAAAACCGTTTCAACATCAAAAACAACAAAAACTAGAGCAAACATATAATAACGAATTCGAAATTGTAACCAAGCATTGCCCATTGGTTCTATACCCGATTCATAACTAGAGAGTTTCTCCGGTCCTTTCCGAATCGGGGCTAAAATTCCGGAAATGAAAAATGCTAAAATAGGAATAAGACTTGATATTATTAGAAATGCCCAAAAAATATCATATTCGTAAAGCAAAAACATAGACACACTCCTATGAACATGGAAAATAGACCGGATTGGTCGATTCGAATTGAAGTTGTAAAGTCATCCAGAACTGTTTAATCAAAACAAGAATTCATTTTGATCAAACCATCTAGTTCCTTTTGATTATTGTGGGCATATCTCATTTCAAGATTTATCGACTGACTTGACTGGGATCCTGTTTCCAGTCTACTTACAGTTTACTTGAGTTTTTGAAGTCAATTTTCTTGAATTTATATATATATTTATATATATATTATTTATATGTATATTATATATAGTATATATTATGCTTAGACAAATTTTCTTGTTTTCCCCCAGGATTCTGGCTAAAGAAAGCGACTTCCAAATAAAATCGAATTATTATTTTGATTTTATGTTTCAAAAATTTGAACTTATTATTCTTTTGAATATTGAATAAAAAGAGGTTTTTTCTTAATGATTTAGAATGAAATAAGTATTTCCATCTCAGGATTTCGGATATCTTAAGGTATATTCTGTTTATTAGAATCTGAGTGGGGTTTTCTCTTGATTGAATACAGAACCATGAAACTTACCAAAGAGATTCGTTTTTCACCAAACTTTAGCCTGTCCCCTAGATCTATGTGAATAACTCTTTGGAGTGGACTTATGTCTTTGACTTCTTAAATTCATTAAGGTTAGGTTAAAGTTAGGTATAATAAAGTATTAGGTATACTAAGGAGTATCATTAACTTAACTCCTTGATTGTGGTGGACAGGGAAATTCATATCGAATTTATCTCCGCGGATTAATGACCAATTTATTCCAGTTTTCTGTTCTGTTTAATGTTTAAAATGAGAATGAGTGAATTTTTAGGAAAAATTCGATTTCGAAAAACCAACCGGTCAGTCACAAGTACCAAAAAGGAAAATTATATAATTTTTTCTTTCAAATCTTCATTTGATTTTATATTTCTTTTCGATTTTGATTTCTAGGGCTATACGGACTCGAACCGTAGACCTTCTCGGTAAAACGGATCAAACTTATTATTATCAAAATGATCTGAACTGTTTCAAAAACCCAACATGCATTTTTTTTTGCATTGGGCTCTTTCATTAACTGAAAGAAATATCAGCCAATCCACCATATTTTTTTTGACAGAAAAATCCGATAAGGAGATAGCTCCGTGTGCTCTGATTCATTATATGAGAGAGCACTACCAAAGTGTTTCAAGGGTGTGGGTTATCTTGACGTAGGTCTGCCTCCGGCCTAGATTGTTTTAAGTTAAATGAAGTCTCTATCGTTCCTTTGAAAATGAAAATCAAATATGAAACTTCATACACCTTAAAGCTCATAGGACGAAAAGAAATTTTTTGAGAACCTTATACTCATTATGCCTAGCATTGAATGCACTGGTATTCACCTTATCAATATCTCAAATCAACGATCCGGTCTGTTTGGCACCAAAATCCGATCGAATCATTTGTCAGGCTATTGTTCCCTCAATAGTTATGAGGGTAAGACATCGATTTCGCAAGAAAATGAATTTCTTTTTATTTGAGTGTATAATGGACTCCCCCAAAAAACATTGGCGCATGTGTAAACGAGGTGCTCTACCAACTGAGCTATAGCCCTTAGTGCTTGTGATGCGTATTTTATCATGTATAGAATTTCTTGTCAAGATGAATATTCTATGATCCAATATCATATATTTTGGAATGGTATTGCTTAGGTTATTATTGCTTATTAAGGAATATGCTATTTATAATCCATCGGTGGGATGGGTTCCGTTTGGTTTTTTTGGGATGATAAATTACCTACTTAACTCAGTGGTTAGAGTATTGCTTTCATACGGCGGGAGTCATTGGTTCAAATCCAATAGTAGGTAGAACTTATTAGATACCATTGACTCCGGTATCTAATAAGTTTTTTGACCCATTCTTTTTTCTTTTTAGTGATTTTGTATTCTTATTGATTTCGATTTCATTTTTGAAATGCGTTGTATCAAAATTGGACTCTGTCAAGTGAATCCAATCAAGCAGAATCCAGGCCAAACTTCTTTTGATTATTCGAACGCAATAACTGCTTATGAAATCACATTGACAGCCTCTACTCTTGTCCTAGCTCGTCGGAGAGCTAGATTTGCTTCAATTTTTTGTCTCTTTCCTTCAGCTTTTCTCAAACTAGCTTCTGCTATTTCAAGAGTTTGCTGAGCTTCTTGCGGATCAATATCACTACCCTTTTCCGCATCATTGACTAAAATAGTGATTTCATTATTGCCTATTCTAGCAAAACCACCCATCAGAGCCATCGTGAACCATTGGTCCGTAAGGCGTATTCTCAAAATTCCTATATCTACAGCTGTAGCAATAGGAGCATGATTTGGTAATACGCCAATTTGACCGCTATTCGTAGATAAAATGATTTCTTTCACTTCTGAATCCCAAACAATTCGATTAGGGGTCAGTACACAAAGATTTAAGGTCATTTCTTCAAATTGTTCTCCATTTCTAAGTTCATAGCCTTCCCGGCAGCTTCATCAATATTACCTACCAAATAAAAGGCCTGTTCAGGAAGACCATCTAATTCTCCGGAAAGGATCAATTGAAACCCTCTAATGGTTTCTGCTAGACCAACATATTTCCCAGGAGAACCGGTAAATACTTCGGCTACAAAAAAGGGTTGTGATAAGAAACGCTCAATTTTTCGCGCTCTTGCTACGGTTAAACGATCCTCTTCGGATAATTCGTCCAACCCCAGGATGGCTATAATGTCTTGAAGCTCTTTATAACGTTGTAAGGTTTGCTTAACTCTTTGCGCAGTTTCATAATGTTCCTCACCAACGATCCGAGGTTGAAGCATGGTTGAAGTTGAATCTAAAGGATCTACTGCCGGATAGATACCTTTGGCAGCTAATCCTCTTGATAGTACGGTAGTAGCATCTAAATGTGCAAATGTCGTAGCAGGAGCAGGATCGGTCAAATCGTCTGCAGGTACATAAACTGCTTGAATCGAAGTGATTGACCCTTCTTTGGTAGAAGTAATTCTTTCTTGTAAAGAGCCCATTTCGGTACTCAGGGTGGGTTGATAACCGACCGCGGAAGGCATTCTACCTAATAAGGCCGATACTTCGGATCCTGCTTGGACGAAACGGAAGATATTGTCGATAAATAGAAGTACGTCTTGTTCATTAACATCTCGGAAATATTCCGCCATCGTTAGGGCAGTCAAACCAACTCTCATACGAGCTCCCGGCGGTTCATTCATCTGACCGTAAACCAGGGCTACTTTTGATTCTGCAATATTTTCTTCATTAATAACTCCAGATTCTTTCATTTCCATGTAAAGATCATTTCCTTCACGAGTACGCTCACCCACTCCGCCAAATACGGATACGCCCCCGTGGGCTTTGGCAATATTGTTAATCAATTCCATAATGAGTACCGTTTTCCCAACCCCAGCTCCCCCAAATAGTCCGATTTTTCCCCCACGCCGATAAGGGGCTAAAAGATCTACTACCTTAATTCCTGTTTCAAAAATAGATAATTTTGTATCCAATTGGATAAAGGCAGGCGCAGATCGATGAATAGGAAATGTTGTACGAGTATCTACAGGACCCAAATTATCAACAGGCTCTCCAAGCACGTTGAAAATGCGTCCCAGAGTAGCTCCACCGACCGGAACACTTAGAGGAGCTCCCGTATCAATCACTTCCATTCCTCTCATCAGACCATCTGTAGCACTCATAGCTACAGCTCTAACTCGATTATTTCCTAATAATTGCTGTACCTCACAAGTCACATTAATTGGTTGACCAACAGTATCTCGACCTTTAACTACCAAAGCGTTATAAATATTAGGCATTTTGCCCGGCGGAAAGGCTACATCTAGTACCGGACCGATGATTTGGACGATACGTCCCAGGTTTTTTTTTTCAACCGCGGAAACCCCAGTAGTAGGATTAATTCTCATAATAATAAATATGTGTCAAAGTTTGTGAAAATTATCAAATTTAAAATAACCGTCTAATAGCACGCCGATCAGTTAATTAATTCAATTAAGAAATGGGAGTTAGCACTCGATTTCTTTCGTTGGTGCGATTCAATCGAATCCACTTCAATTGGTTCCTTATTCAATGAGTGAAGTTGCAAGCCCAACCAAGCTATTTTGAAACATGAGATCTTGAGAAAGTTTTTCATTTGTCTATCATTATAGACAATCCTATTTCGATTCGAAAATATATTCTATGGAAGTTGAACCCGAACTCTATTTACATTACGATTCATTATTTCTATCTTATCGGCTCTTCTTATTTTTGATTTCAGCATATTAATTTATGCCTATAGCCTATCTCTTGCATGGATGAATTTCGGCTATTTTCATATCTAAGATTTACATATACAACATATACCGCTGTCAATAGGGAATTTCTTATTAGTTGGGTTAGTTATTTCGATTTCGAAAAAGGTAAAAAAAGGGGGGGTTGCGCTATACATATGAAAGAGTATACAATAATGATGTGTTTGGTAAATCAAATACCATGGCCTAATAATCAATCTGATTAGTTGATAATATTAGTATTAGTTGGAAGTTTTTGAAAAATTCCCGTGAATAGTTTCATTAACGCCTAATTCATTCGTGTCGAGTAGACCTTGTTGTTGTCAGAATTCTTAATTCATGAGTTGTAGGGAGGGATTTATGTCACCACAAACAGAGACTAAAGCAAGTGTTTTTTTCAAAGCGGGTGTTAAAGAGTACAAATTGACTTATTATACTCCTGAATACGAAACCAAAGATACTGATATCTTGGCAGCATTCCGAGTAACTCCTCAACCCGGAGTTCCGCCTGAAGAAGCAGGGGCAGCGGTAGCTGCCGAATCTTCCACTGGTACATGGACAACCGTGTGGACTGATGGACTTACCAGCCTTGATCGTTACAAAGGGCGATGCTACAACATCGAGCCCGTTCTTGGCGAAACAGATCAATATATTTGTTATGTAGCTTACCCTTTAGACCTTTTTGAAGAAGGTTCTGTTACCAACATGTTTACTTCCATTGTAGGAAATGTATTTGGATTCAAAGCCCTGCGTGCTCTACGCCTGGAAGATCTGCGAATCCCTACTGCTTATATTAAAACTTTCCAAGGTCCGCCTCATGGGATCCAAGTTGAG
Source organism: Andrographis paniculata (assembly GCF_009805555.1). Lineage (NCBI taxonomy): Eukaryota > Viridiplantae > Streptophyta > Magnoliopsida > Lamiales > Acanthaceae > Andrographis > Andrographis paniculata. Next base: position 54,419 of record NC_022451.2, read on the forward strand.
AGAGATAAATTGAACAAATATGGTCGTCCTCTGCTGGGATGTACTATTAAACCTAAATTGGGATTATCCGCTAAAAACTACGGCAGAGCATGTTATGAATGTCTTCGCGGTGGACTTGATTTTACCAAAGATGATGAGAACGTGAACTCCCAGCCATTTATGCGTTGGAGAGATCGTTTCTTATTTTGTGCTGAAGCAATTTATAAGGCACAGGCTGAAACAGGTGAAATCAAAGGACATTACTTGAATGCTACTGCGGGTACATGCGAAGAAATGATGAAAAGAGCTGTATTTGCTAGGGAGTTGGGAGTTCCTATCGTAATGCATGACTACTTAACAGGAGGATTCACTGCAAATACTAGCTTGGCTCATTATTGCCGAGATAATGGCCTACTTCTTCACATTCACCGTGCAATGCACGCAGTTATTGATAGACAGAAGAATCATGGTATGCACTTCCGTGTACTAGCTAAAGCGTTACGTCTGTCTGGTGGAGATCATATTCACGCTGGTACCGTAGTAGGTAAACTTGAAGGAGAAAGAGACATTACTTTGGGCTTTGTTGATTTACTGCGTGATGATTTTGTTGAAAAAGACCGAAGTCGCGGTATTTATTTCACTCAAGATTGGGTCTCTTTACCCGGTGTTATTCCCGTGGCTTCAGGGGGTATTCACGTTTGGCATATGCCTGCTCTGACCGAAATCTTTGGGGATGATTCCGTACTACAGTTTGGTGGAGGAACTTTAGGACACCCTTGGGGGAATGCGCCAGGTGCCGTAGCTAACCGAGTAGCTCTAGAAGCATGTGTACAAGCTCGTAATGAAGGACGTGATCTTGCTGCTGAGGGTAATGTAATTATCCGCGAGGCTAGCAAATGGAGTCCTGAACTAGCTGCCGCTTGTGAGATATGGAAAGAGATCAAATTTGAGTTTGAAGCAGTGGATGTTTTGGATCCAACAAAATAATTACTCTCCGTTCTCTTAATTGAATTGCAATTAAACTCGGCTCAATCATTTTAGTAAAAGATTGGGCCGAATAGAACCATTCTATTGCATGTATTTTGGATAAATACATAGATCTCGAGATAGAGAAGATTTCAAATAGCAAATTGAAGACTCAAATGGTTCTATTGTCGTCTTGGATCCACATTTAAACCTATGGATCCTCAGGATTGGTATATTCTTTATAGATCCTGTAGTTTGGCTGAATCAAGCGAAGTATCACAAATTTTTGACCCATCCTGTATATTGTCTTTTTCGTTCCGTGTTGAAATAGACCCTTAATTTCTTACTTCTTATTAGTTATTAGTTAGTTATTAGACGAGATTTTACAAAAAAATTCTATCTAGGGTAGAACAAATATTGCTTTTTTGTTCGACGCGAAGGCGAAGACATAGGAAAAAGCACTTTTTATCATTCTATTTAATTTCGAATGAAAAGGGATTCCATCATATTACTATATAGTTATAGTAAAATCTTACCTCCGGATTCCCACAAAATAAAAGATAATCACTTCTTATTAATAATTTAGTATTTCGCAATGATGTAATTTCTATGTTTAGTCTGATGGGAATTCAAAGACAAATAAAGAATTGCGGGTCGAATGACTATTCATCTAGTGTATTTTTATGCAAATAAAATAGGGGGCAAGAAAACTCTATGGAAAGATGGTGGTTTAATTCGACGGTGTTTACCAAGGAGTTCGAACACAGGTACGGGATAAAGAAATCAACGGACAATCTTGGTCCTATTGAAAATACTAGTGAAAGTGAAGATTCGAATCAAAAAGGTGGGGCTAAAAACATTCATAGTTTGGGGGGTCGTGACAATTCTAGTTACAGTGATGTCGATCATTTATTTTTGGTCAAAGACATTCGGAATTTCATCTCTGATGATACTTTTTTAGTTAGGGATAGTACTGGAGACAATTATTCGATCCATTTTGATATTGAAAATCAGATTTTTAAGATTGACAACGATCATTCTTTTCTGAGTGAACTTGAAAGTTCTTTTTCGAGTTATCGAAATTCTAGTTATAGGAATAATGGATCTACGAGTGAAGATTCCTTATACAATTGCTCGATGTATGATACTCAATCTAGTTGGAATAATCACATTACTAGTTGCATTGACGATTATCTTCAGTATCAAATCTGTATTGATATGTCCATTGTAAGTGATAGTAGTGACAGTTACATTTCTAGGCGCGTTTTTGATAAACGTAGAACTAATAGTGAAAGGGGGGGATCCAGTATACGAACCCACGAGAAGAGCAGTGATTTAACTCTAGGAGAAAAGTCTAATGATCTCGATGCAATTCAAAACTACAAGCATTTGTGGGTTCAATGCGAAAATTGTTATGGATTAAATTATAAGAGATTTTTGAAATCAAAAATGAATATTTGTGAACAATGTAGATATCATTTGAAAATGAGTAGTTCAGAAAGAATCGAAGTCTCGATCGACCCCGGTACTTGGGATCCTATGGATGAAGACATGGTCTCTCTGGATCCGATTGGATTTCATTCGGAGGAGGAGACTTATAAAGATCGTATTGATTCTTATCAACGAAAGACAGGATTAACTGAGGCTGTTCAAACAGGCATAGGGCAACTAAATGGTGTTCCCGTAGCACTTGGGGTTATGGATTTTCAGTTTATGGGGGGTAGTATGGGATCCGTAGTCGGGGAGAAAATCACTCGTTTGATTGAGTACGCTACCAATCGATTTCTACCTCTTATTATAGTGTGCGCTTCGGGGGGGGCACGCATGCAAGAAGGAAGTTTGAGCTTGATGCAAATGGCTAAAATATCGTCTGCCTTATATGATTATCAATCAAATACAAAGTTATTTTATGTCTCAATCCTTACATCTCCTACTACTGGTGGGGTAACAGCTAGTTTTGGGATGTTGGGAGATATCATTATTGCCGAACCCAACTCCTACATTGCATTTGCGGGTAAAAGAGTAATTGAACAAACATTGAATAAAACAGTCCCCGAGGGTTTACAAGTCTCTGAATATTTATTCCAGAAGGGCTTATTCGACCTAATCGTACCACGTAATCTTTTAAAAAGCGTTCTGAGTGAGTTATTTAAACTACACGCCTTCTTTCCTTTGAATTGAAATTCTATCAAGTAAGTTCAATTATTTTATTTGTAGCAAACAAGTAGTTAACTTATCGGAATTAAAGTAAATAAGAATGGAGTTTTCTTTAATGACTTAAGATCGAATTGTAGAAAGAATCAAAAGTTGAGGATAACTCTTTTTTTACCGGGATTCCCATTAAGAAGTCTCTATCAAAAGAAGTCTCTATCAACAAGATAAAAGCGAGAGTTCTTCCTTTCGTGAAATTAGACAAACAAAACGAATTTCGTCTTACATAAATTCAAATCAAATATAGAAAAGATAGATATATAATTTTCTATTTTTCTCCATCTACCGAAAATTCAATTTTCACTAAAAATTCCGGTTGTGTCGCATTCTAACGAATCTTTCGATAATTTGTAACAAACTCTTTCTTTAGTAAATTTGAAGACAAGAACAAAACATAACGAAATAAAATAAAATAATCAAGTTTATTATCATACGTATCTTTCATGTAGAAAGATGAATTTATTTAGTTCTCCATTTTCTACATTCCTTAGATTTCTTTTATATACTAACTTAGATATATATAGATACTTATATTTTCTATTTCGAATAAGAATTTTCAAATTAAATTAATTAATAATAATAACGAATTCCTAATAATCACAATTCTGAATTATAATAAGTATAAATAGAAAATAGAAAAAAAAACAAATTAATAATAATAACAGGTACAATATAGTAAATCGAGGTACCATTTTATGACAACGTTCAATCTTCCTTCTATTTTTGTGCCTTTAGTAGGCTTAATATTTCCCGCAATTGCAATGGTTTCTTTATTTCTTCATGTTCAAAAAAAAAAAATTGTTTAGGACGCAATCTCAGCCGTTTTTTTTTTTGAAACTGTAGCATAACACAGATATTTATTTCGGGAAATGGAAATATAGTATAACATGTGATTTCCGCCGAATATAAAGGAAAAAGCTCTTATGCCCGCAGAAAATGATCTCTGGATAAATGAATCCTAGCTAGTTTCAAATAGATCAGCATCGCTGGATGCAGAAAATGTAAAGTTGGTGGATCCATATGTATATTGGGGTCCTCTGAAGGGTATGTTATTATTTTAGATCTAACCAATTTGATGAATGACTCCTAAAGCTTCACATTAAACTAGTGCTAGTTCACATCAAACTAGTGCTAGTTGATGAGAGTTCCTTCGGAAACAAAAAAGGAAGGGCAAAATGGGTATTCTCTCAATTCCAATAAAATACAATCGGATCAAGTATGAGTTGGCGATCAGAACATATATGGATAGAGCTTATAACGGGGTCTCGAAAACTAAGTAATTTTTGCTGGGCCCTTATCGTTTTTTTAGGTTCATTAGGATTCTTATTGGCTGGAACTGCCAGTTATCTTGGTCGAAATTTGATATCTTTTGTCCCATCTCAGCCAATTCTTTTTTTTCCACAGGGAATTGTGATGTCTTTCTACGGGGTCGCGGGTCTATTTATTAGTTCCTATTTGTGGTGCACAATTTCTTGGAATGTAGGTAGTGGGTATGATCGATTCGATAGAAAGGAGGGAATAGTGTGTATTTTTCGTTGGGGATTTCCTGGAAAAAATCGTCGTATATTCCTCCGATTCCTTATAAAGGATATTCAATCCGTTCGAATAGAAGTTAAAGAGGGTATTTATGCTCGCCGTGTCCTTTATATGGACATCAGAGGCCGGGGGGCTATTCCGTTGACCCGTACTGATGAGAATTTGACCCCACGAGAAATTGAACAAAAAGCCGCGCAATTGGCCTATTTCTTGCGCGTACCTATTGAAGTTTTTTAAAAGGAACTTAGCTGAAGAACGAATGTTTTCTCAGCAGGAGGGAAATCCTCTTGTTTTCTAAATGAAGTTTCGTCAGAACATTCAGTCCAGCCAAAGCCGGGGTATATGGAACAACCATAAAACAAAACTTTTTTTTCGTTCTTCTTCGAAGTGATAAGATGCAGATAGAGCATATCTTGTAGATTTTTTCCTTTTTGTCAATCGATATTTTTTTATCTTTTCGCTTGTGTTCTTTACTAACCAATAATCGATTTTCTTAGTAATGAAAACTGGCCTTTTTCTGTCTTGTTTGTTTTGCCGCTCCTTTTTTTGATCATCACACTATCTTTCTCTCAATCATTTGATTCTTGGATATGTCGAATCGTTGCAATTTTTTTGCAATTATTGGATATTTTGATAGAAAACGAGTTCCTTCGTCTCAAAATATTAATAATATTCATTCCAAACAAGTGTCTCCTTTCAATGAATGACGGAAAGAAGCACTTGTTTGGAATTTGGTGAATCGAGATATCCGGAAAGAATATTTTTGATTATTTCTTCATTCGAATTCGCAGTTCGAGGCGGAGTCTTAGTCTATTTCTGTATTCTTTCTGGATTTAAACAAAATCATAAATCAAATAGATTCAGAGGTTTGATACCTTATTGAGAACTCATATTAAAAAAAAAATATTCGATCACATAGAATCGAGAAATGAAGTTTGTTAATTCAAAATTCACAGGTGAAAAATGGCAAAAAAGAAAGCATTCACTACTTTTTTCTATCTTACATCTATAGTCTTTTTTTTTCCCTGGTGGGTTTCTCTCTCATTTACTAAATGTATGGAATTTTGGGTTACTAATTGGTCAAATAGTGGTCAATCCGAAATTTTTTTGAATGATATTAAAGAAAAAAGTATTCTAGAAAAATTCATAGAATTAGAGGAAATTCTTTTATTGGACGAAATATTCAAGGAATACTCGGAGACACATCCCCAAAAGCTTTCTATAGGAATCCACAAAGAAACGATCCAATTAGTCAAGATACACAATGAGGATCGTATCCATACGATTTTGCACTTCTCGACAAATATAATCTCTTTTGTTATTCTAAGCGGTTATTCTCTTTTAGGTAATGAAGAACTTGCTGTTCTTAACTCGTGGGCTCAGGAATTCCTATATAACTTAAGTGATACAGTAAAAGCTTTTTCGATTCTTTTATTAACCGATTTATGTATCGGATTTCATTCACCCCACGGTTGGGAACTAATGATTGGTTATGTTTACAAAGATTTTGGATTTGTTCATAATGATCAAATTATATCTGGTCTTGTTTCCACTTTTCCGGTTATTCTCGATACTATTTTGAAATATTGGATTTTCCGTTATTTAAATCGTATATCTCCGTCACTTGTAGTTATTTATCATTCAATGAATGATTGATAAATCATCCACCGATATTCATATTCATTTAATCTACTCTAATGGTTAGTTATACATAAGCATTAAAAACCTTCTATTGGGGGGATTTTCACCCTATATCCTATAGTATTCCAGTAAAGTGATTGCATTAAATAGCAGAATCGTGGATAGGGAACTATACCAGCAACCTACCCAATTTATTGTATAAATTATTATATAAATTTTTCGGATCAATGATTAGACCATGCAAACTAGAAATACTTTTTCTTGGATAAAGGAACAGATTACTCGATCTATTTCCGTATCACTCATTATATATATCATAACTCGGACATCTATTTCAAACGCATATCCCGTTTTTGCGCAGCAGAGTTATGAAAATCCACGAGAAGCGACTGGGCGTATTGTATGTGCGAATTGTCATTTAGCTAATAAGCCCGTGGATATTGAGGTTCCACAGGCGGTACTTCCTGATACTGTATTTGAAGCAGTTGTTCGAATTCCTTATGATAAGCAAGTGAAACAAGTTCTTGCTAATGGTAAGAAGGGGGGTTTGAATGTGGGGGCTGTTCTTATTTTACCGGAGGGATTTGAATTAGCTCCTTCCGATCGTATTTCTCCCGAGATTAAAGAAAAGATAGGCAATTTGTCTTTTCAGAGCTATCGCCCCCCAAAAAAAAATATTCTTGTGATAGGGCCTGTCCCCGGTCAGAAATATAGTGAAATCACCTTTCCTATTCTTTCCCCCGACCCCGCTTCTAAAAAAGATGTTCACTTCTTAAAATATCCTATATATGTAGGCGCGAATCGAGGAAGGGGTCAGATTTATCCCGACGGAAGCAAAAGTAACAATACAGTTTTTAATGCGACAGGAATGGGTATAATAAGTAAAATCCTACGAAAAGAAAAAGGAGGATATGAAATAACCATATCAGATCCATCGGATGGACGTCAAGTTGTTGATATTATCCCTCCAGGGCCCGAACTTCTTGTTTCAGAGGGTGAATCCATCAAATTGGATCAACCATTAACGAGTAATCCCAATGTGGGTGGATTTGGTCAGGGAGATGCAGAAATAGTACTTCAAGATCCATTACGTGTCCAAGGTCTTTTGTTCTTCTTGGCATCTGTTATTCTGGCACAAATCTTTTTGGTTCTTAAAAAGAAACAGTTCGAAAAGGTTCAATTGGCCGAAATGAATTTTTAGACTCGCGGATTTATCGATATCAGGATCGTAAAAAGAACAAAATTCTTGTTGTCAATTATCTATAAAAAGAAATTACGAAAAACTTTTATTTACTTGCTCTTTTTTTACGAGCTTGGGGGAATCAGCATTCCTAGTCATATCATAATAGGTATATTTTTCTTTCAAGAAGACTATTTTATTTGACTTTATGACTTTGTCTTTGTTAGGATTCCAATGTCCTAAAATGGATCCATTTTAGGACATTGGAAACCGAATTAAATTGGGATAGATATCAGCATAAGTAAGCGGGTAATAGAACGAACTACAAATGTGGGGAACAGATAATTCTAAGAGCTATTATTTGTCTTCGACACAAGAAAAGGGGGGTTTATAAAATCCCTTTTCTTGTGTCGAAAGAGGAATGATTTTGGGCTCCTAGTCTGGGTTTCGGTTTTCCAGATGTATCAGAACCTTTTTCTATTTATTTCGGACAATGACAACAAAAAAGTCAAGTGATGTACAAACAAAAAATAGAACTTATTCCATGAACTTCGAAAAAATCTCTACTTTTCTGATATACTAAATAAATAAAAAAAGAAATATGGTAAGAGGATAGAAAGTATTTCTACGATATCGAATCTAGAGAAATATATCGAATCCGTGCAATTGAGTGATTCCCTCCTTATTCAAAGAACCCATACATACTCTCAAGATCAAGGAAGAGATGTTCTGAATCAATGAATGAAGTTTATTTTTCAAAAGCATTATCAGAAAAAATGGAATGGAGTTTTGTGAAACAGCAGAAAACGAAACCCACTTTGTCATTTAGACAAAAAAAGACTCTGATTCTTAAGAACCCAACGGTCCCTTTCCCCTCGAATCAGACAAAGAAAGAAGGGAATCCCGTTGAGTTCCTACGTCTACAACTCAATCCATCCGATTACTACAGGGATGAACCTAATCCGGAATATGAACCATAAAAGAAAATACCTATTAAACCGATCACAAGAATACCAGTTACAGTACCTATTATCCAAAGAGGAATCCTTCCAGTAGTATCGGCCATTTCCTCCACTTCCCCCCAATTTCATTAAGTGGTCATGCTAGAGACATAAACAGTCATGGATAATTATGAGATGAGATCCTTCCGAACGGGCTAAGAGAATGCCTAGAGTTTTGATTTTTTCTTTCGTTTTCTTAATTGAAGAAATAATTCGAAAATAAAACAGCAAGTACAAAAATAAGTAATAACCCCCAGTAGAGACTGGTACGATTCAATTCAACATTTTGTTCGTTCGGGTTTGATTGTGTCATAGCTCTATAAATTCGGAATTAGGTTTATCGTTGGATGAATTGCATTGCTGATATTGACCCCAAAAAAAAGACGGTTGGTACAGCTAGTCCGTGAACAGCCAACCATCGTACTGTAAAAATTGGATAGGTTCGATCTATAGTCATTTGATTAGGACCTCCTAAAACGATCTACTAAATTCATCGAGTTGTTCCAAAGAATCAAAACGTCCAGTTATTAATGGAATTCCTTGTCGGCTCTCTGTGAAATATTCGTTTGGCCGAGGGCTTCCAAATACATCGTAAGCTAAACCCGTACTGACGAATAACCAACCCGCAATAAATAGGGAAGGTATCGTAATGCTATGAATGACCCAATATCGAATACTGGTAATAATATCAGCAAAAGAACGTTCTCCTGTGCTTCCAGACATGCTCAGCTCCACATATTTTTGTACAGTCAAAGGGGGGATCGTAAAAGATGAGATCAGTAAAAGGCAATCACTGAAATTGGATCTTTGTAGGATCGTCAATATTGCACCGAGGGCATCTTTCGAATATACCGAATCAGTATAACTATCCTTCTTTCGACACAGCAACGCAATTTGAATCAGTATCGAAAAGAAGTGCTAAATTAATGTATTTCTTCCTTTCCTTTATCTGTTCAGGTAAAATGATGCTATATTTAATACAAAATTCTTACAATGAAAGAGATTATCATCTTTCTACAATTTAAGGAATTGGTGAATCTTCCAGTAACAAATATGAGTAGTAAATCCTATTCGATGAAAGAAAGCGAAAAAAGAATCAAAAAATCGGAATCAATACTTGTAATGAATTGGATCTCAATCCAAATCTTGATTTAGCTGCAAGAATGAGACTTTTTAAAAATATGAAAATAAAAAATGGAAAATAGTATTCCATAATAATTCAAAAAGAGTTTCATTTTTGAATGAAGTTACACGATTCAGTTCGTATTATTGGTTTATGTTCAACGACTCGGTTGATAGGAATTACTAGATGGCTAGATCATAGAAATGATGAATCAGTTTCGTTTTATATGCCTGTCACTTTCTCTTTGTTCGTGCCATCTAGAATGATAGATAAATCACAAAATTTCAATTGAAATTAGTTGTTCAATTTATATTTTTGTATATCCTCCTATGTCAAAAAAAAGGAAACTCAGGTAAATGCTTTAGAAATCTATGTATAGAAATACCACATTTCAGTTAGCCCCCCCTCATGCTTACTATAACCAGTTATTTCGGTTTTCTACTAGTAGCTTTAACTATAACTTCAGTTCTATTTATTGGTCTGAGCAAGATACGACTTATTTAAAATTTCTCTTTGAAAGAAAGAATTCAGAAAGGAAATCTTTCTGTGAGATTCCGTATATTCTACATCAAGTCAATTTTCAATTCTTGGTCGTTGAGATTTATGTCAATTCTGATTAATATTTAATTATAGATATTTCCTCTTTTTTTCTCCTTTTCATAAAATTGAAATGATTGAAGTTCTTTTATTTGGAATCGTGTTAGGTCTAATTCCTATTACTTTGGCTGGATTATTCGTAACTGCATATTTACAATACAGGCGCGGTGATCAGTTGGATCTTTGATTAATTAAGATTTCTTTTTTTGACTTTTGACTGACCCCCTCCTTTCTTTAATGTCAATGCTATACAAGTGATTGAATCCACTTCAGTCTAATTTTATTTACGAAGAAAAAATCACGCTCTGTAGGATTTGAACCTACGACATCGGGTTTTGGAGACCCACGTTCTACCGAACTGAACTAAGAGCGCTTTCTTATCAGAACTGTAAAGAAAAAAAGATTCTGTTTCGAACCCGAATCCATTTGATTTTGTATGCATATATTCTATAGTTCTATAATTCCGTGCAATTGGAATCGATCTCAATTGATTCCTTGTTACTGGTTAAAGGGGACAGTAATTAGGTAGGGATGACAGGATTTGAACCCGTGACATTTTGTACCCAAAACAAACGCGCTACCAAGCTGCGCCACATCCCTTGAATCGTTCTATAGTATGATTGTAGAGAATTCCTGTCTTGTTTTCTACATGCCTATTTCCTCCATTGAGAAACACAATTGTTCGGCCCATTTCGTCTTTTTTGTCTCATTTAACTTAGAATAATAAGAAAGGGAAAACCTTATGGATCCTTTTTCAATTTGAATTAGGGATTCTGTGTACAACTCTAAGTGGCTCTTAACCACATATGCATCTGATCATATATGCATTATCTTTATGTATTTAAAAAAAAGGAGGTTTTTCAATGCGATATCTAAAAACATATCTCTCCGTGGCTCCAGTACTAAGTACGCTATGGTTCGGGGCTTTAGCAGGTCTATTGATAGAGATTAATCGTTTTTTTCCGGATGCGCTGACATTCCCCTTTTTTTCATTCTAGTTATTGACGTCGGAAGGAATGAACAAGATTAGAGATACAATCAACTATCTGTGACTAATTTATCCTCCCTTTTTCTCTTTTTTCCCTTTTTTCGAATTTTGAAAATTAAGGGACGAAAGAGAAAGCATAAAAGTGAATTCAACGTCTGCGAGACTTGGGTTCAAATTCGAATTAAATGAATAGTAATAATACACTAATACTAATAGAGACGTGTGGATAGAATGCGGGTCTAGAGCAAGAATACAAGATCTTTAAGGGAAATATTGTTCTTCGGGTTGAAATGGAGTTTCAAAATCATTGTCTTACTTATTCTTATTATTTACTATGGCTTTGCTTTGATTTATTAGAACTTTATTGATTTTTATCTTTTCAAGTTTGATTGAAAATTAGTAACTTCTATTTTTTCCTTCCTTTCTTTTTCTTTATTTCGAATCAAATATAGAAGAGCTGAGTAAATCAAAAATACAAAGGAGATTCATGGCCAAGAAGAAAGATGCGCGAGGAACGGTGATTTTGGAATGTAACGGTTGTATCCGAAACGGTGTTAAGAAGGTATCAACAGGCATTTCCAGATATATTACTCAAAAGAACCGACACAATACGCCTAATCAATTAGAATTGAGAAAATTCTGTCCCTATTGTTACAAACACACGATTCATAGGGAAATAAAGAAATAGATCGAATCTTAGTTTTGAAATCTTAGTCTTGAAAGGGTAAAAATGACATTATATAGAACAACATAGAGCTCGAAATAGAACATATTTTACTAATAAAAAATCCTATTGTGGGTGAAAATGACAATTAAGAAATAGGATTTTTAGGATAAGAAATAAACTAAACAAACAAACCATGGATAAATCTAAGCGGCCTTTTCTGAAATCCAAGCGATCTTTTCGTAGGCGTTTGCCCCCGATTCAATCGGGGGATCGAATTGATTATAGAAACATGAATTTAATTAGTCGATTTATTAGTGAACAAGGAAAGATATTATCTAGACGATTGAATAGATTGACCTTGAAACAACAACGATTAATTACTATTGCTATAAAGCAAGCTCGTATTTTATCTTTGTTACCTTTTCTCAACAATGAGAAACAATTTGAAAGAACCGAGTCGACCGCTAGAACTACTGGTCTTAGAACCAGAAAAAAATAGGTTTATTCTTTGTTCACTTGAATCAGAATTCCAATCCGAACTCAAACATGGATTGGTTTTTTGTTCGACACAAATTTGAGAAGCCAGATTTTATTATCATGTCTGTCATAAGAAAAAAAAAAACGAAAAAAAAAAAGAGTTTTTTTTATTGAACGTGTTCATTCATTTTCACTACTTTAGCCTATTTTCTCATAGTCATTTCGACTCCACCTTCCCGGAGTTCATTCTCCGGGGAACTCCATTTAACTTATTCTGGTGTATTCGTTCCAATCTACTTCTTTTCTGATTTCATTGGAAATCATATAAAGACACTTTCTATTTGATATAGCTATTTGGGCTAGTATTTTACGATTAAGAAGCAACTGTCTTTTGTATAGATCATGTACTAATTTACTATAACTAGAGGATATTCCTCGTTCTCGAATTAATGCGTTTATTCGAGTGATCCACAAACGACGAAAATTTCTTTTTTGCTTATTCTTGTCCCGATGAGCCGAAACCAAAGCTCGTATTTTCTGTTGAGTAATAGTTCGAGTCAGTCTTGAATGAGCCCCTCGAAAGCTTGAGGCAAAGAAACGAATTTTTGTTCTGCGTCTCCGAGCTATATATCCGCGTTTAATTCTGGTCATTACATAAATAAAACTTTGACAAATAACTAATTGATTTCTTTTCTTTCAGTTATTCTTTTCCACGCCCTGGTCTATTAATAACCAAACGGATTTTTCCAATGTATAAAATCAAAATCCCAATGGCTTTGGCTACTATAACCTTCCAGACCACGATTTTTTAGGTATTTTACTGCGAAATACGAAAGAAATAAGGAACTATCCTTTGATAGGTGTTCAAAATAGAGTCAATAAAAAAGAACTAGAAATAGTGGGTTCCATCGTTTCTATGGTTACTTCTTAAACGGTGAGGTCTTCTCTATACATCGGAGCCTTTACTTCATTTAATCAATTAATCAATGTTATTGCGAACTTGTATAGTTCATACCACACTCTTCGGCTCTACCCACGAATTATCCAGTAACAGGCCTTTCACAATCAGACCGACCTATACAGTAACGATATTTAATTAGGAAAGTTAGCTGGGGTAGCTGACCTTCGTAGTCCGTTCTTGACCGAGTGCAAACCTCAGTTTTATGTTTTTTTTTTGTTTTTGAATTTCAATAAGATTTCCTCCGCTTAATGGATAAGCGTTTGCTATCAATGGAGAATTTCTTCTTATCTGAAATTCCGGTGATTGGATTTGCACCAACGGAAACCATAAACTTTAGACACAATAGAGGAATCGATTTGCTTATTTTTCGATAGTGAATAGAGTTCTTTCCTCTATTCTATCCTATTTACTGGTATTGATCATTCATCCCAACATACCGAAAATCGGTTTTCTTTCTTTTTTTTTTCGTCAGCTCATAATCGAAACGAGTCGCACATACACCCTAGTACATGTTCCTCGACGCTGAGGACAGCCCCGAAGAGCGGGGGATTTCGGGACATTTCGAATCGGCTGTCTTGTATTTCTAATAAGTTGTTTAATAGTAGGCATGTTGAATCATATACATAATGGGCAGGTTTAGATTAATCCTAACCGGGTGATTCTAAATTATTTGTATTTAAAAAAATATTAATAAAATAGTAAACCCGGAGATAAAATATCAAATCCCGGATTTTCACAAAATCCCTTTTTTTGTCATTGAACTGCTACAAAATCAATAATTCCATAAGCTTGGGCTTCTGTTGCTGACATAAAAACGTCTCTTTCCATGTCTTCAGATACAACCCATAATGGTTTGCCCGTCCTTTGTACATAAACCCTTGTGATGGTTTCGCGTAGTTTCAGCAGTTCTTCCGCTTCCAAGATAAATTCCCCCGTTTGCGCCTCATAAAAAGAACTAGCGGGTTGATGGATCATTACCCTGATGATAGAAGGGTTCTCTATCTGGTGTGATGAAACGAAGAGGAAATAAGGATAAAGAATAATAGGAAAAAAAGATCGAATTGAGCAACCGTACGGGCATCATCTTTTGTGCATTGCATACGGCTCTACAATCAAATTGACCCTTCAAATTCAAGAAATAGAAAAAAATCTATCAGCTCCAAGCCCTAGATGGGTAAATGATCAAAACGCCACCCTTCCTTTCGTAGGGGTTCAAAAATACTATGATGGCTCCGTTGCTTTCTATTTCAAAATAGATTTTTTTGTCTTTGATTGAGCAATCCCAAAGTTTCTTTTTAATCCAACCAAAAAAGGAAAAATCTTGTTTTTTTTTTTCGCACTCTTTTTTATAGAACATAAATATTGTTAAGAGCCCTTCGGTGTGAAAACAAAAAGGTTTGTAACGCTGAATTGGCTTCCCAATAAATAAGAGAAAATGGGAAATACCTTTTATTTCATACTAATCTCTCGATACATAATTGAATCTTTTGAAAAAAAAAACAATACAAAAATTTTCCATATCGAATTCGAAGTGCCATGCTATTATTACTTAATATTCATATGGCGAAGGCATAGTTTTCTTTTTTCTCTCAAATCAAAAACCTCATTGGCGCCAAGCGTGAGGGAATGCGAAACGTTTGGTAATTGCTCCCCCAACCAGGAGCAAAGATCCCATTGACGCGGCTAGTCCCATGCATATTGTATGGACCTCTGGGCGCACAAACTGCATAGTATCATAAATAGCTAATCCATCTATTACCCACCCGCCAGGGGAGTTTATAAACAAATAGAAATCTTTGGCAGCATTCTCAAGACTGAAATATACCATAAGACCAATAAGTTGATTCGAGATCTCGCTATCAACTTCTTGGCCTAAAAAAAGGAATCTTTCTTGATAAAGTCGGTTGAGTGGGGTAAAATTGCATCCCCTAGGAACCGTACATGCACCTTTTGATGCATACGGTTCAAAAAAAAAGAATCAATGTATAAATTCTAGTCCTCTTTCCTTTTTCCTATTCTTTTTAATAGCAGGTTTTTTCGAACTTCTACCGAAAGGGCTTTTTTTCAATAACGACGAGTTTTGACTTAGTTTCTTTCTTAGAATAGAAAAAAGTTAATAAACTTATTGAATTAACTTCTCATTGATGTATTGTTTCATCGAGATTCAATCCAAATCACGATGGTGTTTTCATGTTCCTGAATGGGCCTATTTCATTTTTTTAGGTTTATGCTCTACTCCGGGTAAAGATCCGGCCGATTTCGATTTGCACATATAGGACAAATCTTCTCATCACCATTTCTTTTTGTTATGACTTTAGAAATAACAAACAGGAATCATTTATGATACACTAATTATAGATATGCTCCTAATTGGGTTTTTTCTAAACGGAGCCTGGATACTTCATTTTTTAGTCCAACAAGAGCCAACCATAAATCATTCTAATTGATAATAAAACTATGAATTCCTCCAAACAATGCATCGAATTGCACTTCACACTCCAATTTTTGGATGATTCAATTTCTCTTTTTTGGCGAAATAGAGGCGGGGACGAGAACGGGGAAATACCATATGACCCAATCTATTTGACAAGTCCCACTATACGTCAACCCAAGATGCATCGTCATCTCCAGGAATTCGGAAGGGTACTTTTGGAACACCAATAGGCATGAATTGAAAGAAAAAAGAACTAAATTTCACTTTGATGCGGAAACGTAATAATATGGTTTTATTGTCTCTATTTTCGAATATTGGCTTTATCATATTTTTTTATCCAAAGATTCAAAAATTCAGAAAGAAAGACAAAATCAATAAAGGAAAATTTTTACAAATAGGTTTTCCTAATGAGAAATTAAGGATAGACATATTTACTCATAGAAACTGGCATCAATCTCCCATTGCGTATTGGTACTTATCGAGTATAGAATAAATCTGCTTATCGTTGTTTCTACGAACAGAATTCTTCCATTATTAGGAACAGAAGTTAATAAATATTAACTTAACCCTTGTTAGTAAATAATCCACTGAAGAAGTGCAGTCTATAGGATAATCATAGTATTACAGTCTTTGCAATGCAATAAAGTTACGTAGTGTCTATTTTTCTTTGATAAGGGGGTATTTTCCATGGGTTTGCCTTGGTATCGTGTTCATACCGTTGTATTGAATGATCCCGGCCGGTTGCTTTCCGTTCATATAATGCATACAGCTCTGGTTGCTGGTTGGGCGGGTTCGATGGCTCTGTATGAATTAGCCGTTTTTGATCCTTCTGACCCTGTTCTTGATCCAATGTGGAGACAGGGTATGTTCGTTATACCCTTCATGACTCGTTTAGGAATAACCAATTCGTGGGGAGGTTGGAGTATCACAGGAGGGACTGTAACAAATCCGGGGATTTGGAGTTACGAGGGTGTAGCTGGGGCACATATTGTGTTTTCTGGCTTATGCTTTTTGGCAGCTATCTGGCATTGGGTCTATTGGGATCTAGAAATTTTTTGCGATGAACGTACAGGAAAACCTTCTTTGGATTTACCTAAGATCTTTGGAATTCATTTATTTCTCTCCGGGGTGGCTTGTTTTGGTTTTGGTGCATTTCATGTAACAGGCCTGTACGGTCCTGGAATCTGGGTGTCCGATCCTTATGGATTAACGGGAAAAGTACAACCTGTAAATCCGTTGTGGGGCGTGGAAGGTTTTGATCCTTTTGTTCCGGGAGGAATAGCTTCTCATCATATTGCAGCAGGTACATTGGGCATATTAGCGGGTCTATTCCATCTTAGCGTTCGACCGCCACAACGTCTATACAAAGGATTGCGCATGGGAAATATCGAAACCGTACTCTCCAGTAGTATCGCGGCTGTCTTTTTTGCAGCTTTTGTTGTTGCTGGAACTATGTGGTATGGTTCAGCAACTACCCCCATTGAATTATTTGGTCCTACTCGTTATCAATGGGATCAGGGTTACTTCCAGCAAGAGATCTATCGAAGAGTTAGCGTCGGGCTAGCAGAAAATCAAAGTTTATCAGAAGCCTGGTCGAAAATTCCTGAAAAATTAGCTTTTTACGATTATATTGGCAATAATCCGGCAAAAGGAGGATTATTCAGGGCGGGTTCGATGGATAACGGGGATGGAATAGCGGTTGGATGGTTAGGGCACCCTATTTTTAGGGATAAAGAAGGGCGTGAGCTTTTTGTACGTCGTATGCCTACTTTTTTCGAAACATTTCCAGTCGTTTTAGTAGATGGCGACGGAATTGTTAGAGCCGATGTCCCCTTTCGAAGAGCAGAATCGAAGTATAGTGTTGAACAGGTGGGTGTAACCGTTGAGTTCTATGGTGGCGAACTCAATGGAGTCACTTATAGTGATCCTGCTACCGTCAAGAAATATGCTAGACGTGCTCAATTGGGTGAAATTTTTGAATTAGATCGGGCGACTTTGAAATCCGATGGTGTTTTTCGTAGCAGTCCAAGGGGTTGGTTTACTTTTGGACATGCTTCGTTTGCTTTGCTTTTTTTCTTCGGACACATTTGGCATGGTGCTAGAACTTTGTTCAGAGATGTTTTTGCTGGTATTGACCCAGATTTGGATGCTCAAGTAGAGTTTGGAGCATTTCAAAAAATTGGGGATCCAACTACAAGAAGACAGGCAGTTTGATACAAGACCGCTTTGGTATCTTTCGCCTCTATTTTTTTGGTTTTGCAAGGAATTTTCGATAGAGTATCGGAGTGAATTTGAATCGCTGCTTTTGAACTCTTGCTCTT
>NC_022451.2:77500-80000 GCF_009805555.1 Andrographis paniculata
CGGGGCCTTTTATCATGACTTCTGCTCGTTGCATACCTTGATCGACTACTGTACGAATAGCATTTGCTGCCGCTGTTTGGGCGGCAAAGGGTGTCCCTCTTCTCGTACCCTTCAATCCACAAGTACCGGCCGAGGACCAGGAGACTACCCGACCCCGTACATCTGTAACCGTTACAATTGTGTTATTGAAACTTGCTTGAACATGAATAACTCCCTTTGGGATTCTACGTGCACTCTTACGTGAACCAATACGTACATTCCTACGCGAACCGGTTCTCGGTATAGCTTTTGCCATATTGTATCATCTCATAAATATGAGTCAGAAATATATGGATATATCCATTTCATGTCAAAAGAGATTCTTTATTTGTATATTGAGTCCTTTAGCAAGTCGGATTATCCTTGTCTTTGTTTATGTCTCGGGTTGGAACAAATTAGTCTAATGCGACCCCGCCTGCGAATTAGTCGACATTTTTCACAAATTTTACGAACAGAAGCTCTTATTTTCATAGTTTTTATTCCTTATCTTATATCTTAATTCCGAATTTACTTTTTGGTAGAAAAGAAGTTTCTTGAAATTTTTCATCTAGAATCGTAGTGAATAAAAACCACCTAATCTTTCGAATCCTTGTTTCGGAGTCGATAAATTATACGTCCTCTGGTTGAATCATAACGACTTACTTCAATTTTGACTTTATCTCCCGGCAGTATCCGTATAAAACTACGTCGGATCTTCCCTGAAACATAACCTAGAACCAGATCTTCATTATCTAACCGAACCCGGAACATGCCATTGGGAAGTGATTCAGTAATTAAACCCTCATGAATCCATTTTTGTTCTTTCATTCCAGGTAAAGACCCCCTGAAGTATCAACTAATGGTGAAGAAAGGATATTAGGCAACTGATCCTCTTTCTTTTTTTTACAAATAGGAAGAGGTTTCGGATTCCATTTCGATAGTAAAAGGATTACCATACGGAACACAAAATTTCTCCGCCGATTCCTTGTAGTCGAGCCTCCCGGTCTGTCATTATGCCTCGAGAAGTAGAAAGAATTAGAATTCCCATCCCACCCAAAATTCTAGGAATTTGTTGAGAGTTGGAATAGATTCGTAGACCCGGTCGGCTAATCCGTTTTAAATTTAAAAATTTTCTATAGGGTCTTTTCCTATTTCTTCTATGTCCCAGGGTTAAAACCAAAAAATAGTTGTCTTTTTCTCTCTGTTTTCGGACGTTTTCGATAAAACCTTCTCGGAAAAGGATTTTAACAATATTTTTGGTAATATTAGTAGATGCTATGCGAACAACTCTTTTTCTATCCATATCGGCATTTCGTATCGAGGTTATTATCTCAGCAATAGTGTCTCTACCCATGATGAACTAAGATGATTGTTGCTTTCAAATTGGATATAATCAACATGTTTTTTTGTTTTTATTGGTTTCGAAGTATGAATTTTGCAAGGTGTATACGTGAGACACAATACTACGAATTAATTTCGTTATTAATTTATTTCTGTCAAATAAATCAAAGATATCACGATCTTATTTTATTTTATAATACCTCGGGAGCTAATGAAATTATTTTAGTAAAATTTAATTGTCTTAATTCCCGGGGAATTGCGCCAAAAATTCGAGTTCCCCTTGGATTTCCTTCTTGATCAATTACAACTGCAGCATTGTCATCATATCGTATTATCATACCGCTGTCACGTTTAAGTTCTTTACAGGTACGAACAATCACAGCTCTGACTACCTCGGATTTTTCTAGGAGCATATTTGGTACTGCTTCTTTGATCACGGCAACAATAACGTCACCAATATGAGCATATCGACGATTACTAGCTCCTATGATTCGAATACACATCAATTCTCGAGCTCCGCTGTTATCCGCTACATTCAAATGGGTCTGAGGTTGAATCATATCAAGTTTTTGCTCTATTCTTTCAATGCAAAAGATGAAAAAACTAAAAGAGATATTGGTTGTCCAAAAAAAGAAACCTGCAATTTTGTTTCATTCCCAAAACTCATTTCTGTCGGTTCTACATTTTTAGACCGAAATAACAAATTGAGTTCGTATAGGCATTTTGGATGCGGCTATTAAAATAGCCCTTCTAGCAATAGTTTCACTTACTCCACCCATCTCATAGAGTATTTTCCCTGGTTTAACAACAGCTACCCAATATTCCGGGTATCCTTTCCCAGAACCCATACGTGTTTCAGCGGGTCTTACTGTAACTGGTTTGTCTGGAAATATACGCACCCATATTTTTCCACCACGGCGTGCATTTCGTGTCATTGCTCGTCGACCCGCTTCGATTTGTCTAGATGTGATCCAAGCGGGTTCAAGTGCCTGAAGAGCATATTTCCCGAAACAAATATGATTACCTCGATATGATATTCCCTTTATTCTTCCTCTATGTTGTTTACGGAATCTAGTTCTTTTGGGGTTATAGTTGATAGTTGGTTCGGAATTCCATCTCTACTACAGAACTGGACATGAGA
>NC_022451.2:107500-125000 GCF_009805555.1 Andrographis paniculata
ACCTGTGTCTACTATTTAGGCAGAATACCGTCACCCATTCTTACTAAGAAACTGAAAGAAACCTCAAAAACGGAAACTTCTCTTCCGAAAAAAAGGAAGGAGACAGATCCGAACAAAATCGATGAAAGGGAAGAAATCCAAGTGAATGGAAAGAAAGACGAATTCTACTTTCCATTTACAGAGGCAGATTCGAAAAATAGACCGGTTTCTAAAGAGTTTTATCTCATGAATCAAAATGAAAATGATGACAATTCCAAATTCAAAATATTTGATAAAAAAACGCAAGATAAACACCCCATAAAAAAATTAATATACAAGAAAAATGGAAGAAAAGATAAAAAGAAATACGGCCACCCCCTAGATATTTAATACCCTCTCCTACAAAAAAACTGATAACACCAACCCCATTTGTAATTCCATCAATTCCTTCTCTATCAAAAAAATGAGTGAATTTTGCCAATTCTCTTATCATAGCAATAAAGGATGTTGTATAAAAAGTATCTATATAAGCACGATTATATGACCAAGCATATAAGACCTTTATCGTTTTATCCCAAGGGCTTCGGTTCAGATATGTTATACCAAATGAATTAATTAAGTCAAAATTTTTGAAAGATGAATAAATTGGGTTATATAAAAAGGAAGCTAAAAATATCCCTAAATAAGCTAAACTGCCTGAAAACATTGCATCTTTCAAAAATTCATACCAATCTGTTGAATCCTTTGATCTTTCATATAGAAAGGTAATAGAAGGAGCTAACCATTTGGATAATATATCTGTTTCTGCTTCATTAAAAGGAATTCCTATAGATCCAACAAACAGAATAAAGAGTACTAATACAAGTAACGAAAATAACATAGTATTTTCCGATTCATAAGGGTAAGAAAAAGCCTTTTCCCTAGCAAAAGAAATAATATTAAAAAAGGGCTGTCCCCCATTTCTTTTTTTTCCATTCTCATTTCTTTGATATATCTTTTTTGAAGCAAACTTTTCATTATTATTCATTCTTAATAAACGAAAATTTTGTTTAATTCTTTTTGAACGACCTTTCCCCCATAGACATATTGAATAGAAAAAGATATTTTGATTTCCACTGTAATTTTGAAAATTAATGTTTAAATGCCCTTCAAAAGTAAGTAAATAGGTCCGAAACATATAAAATGCGGTTAATCCCGCCGTGATCCAAGCTATTATTGCGAAAATAGGCGAATACAACCAACTATCATTAAGAATTTCATCTTTTGACCAAAAACAAGCAAGAGGTGGAATACCACAAAGAGAAAATGTACCTAATAAAAACGAAGTTTTGGTAATCGGTATATACTTTGTTAACCCCCCCATCAAAACCATATTCTGATTTTTATCGGCGGAATAGCCAACAATACTTTCCATTGAATGAATAACAGACCCAGACCCTAAAAATAATAATGCTTTTGAATAAGCATGAGTAATCAAATGAAATAAAGCACTTCGATAAGACCCGATTCCTAGAGCTAGCATCATATAACCCAATTGAGACATTGTTGAATAAGCTAAACCCCTTTTAATGTCTTTTTGAGCAAGAGCTAAAGTAGCTCCTAATAATATTGTAATTATGCCTATCAAAGAGATGAAATCCATTATATAAGGTATAACTATAAAAATAGGAAGAAGACGAGCTACAAGAAAAATACCCGCTGCTACCATAGTAGCGGCATGGATAAGAGCCGAAATAGGAGTGGGACCCTCCATAGCATCAGGTAACCATACATGAAGTGGAAATTGTGCGGATTTAGCAACTGCACCAGCAAATAATAGAACAGCACACAAAGTAACAAATATAGAATTGACTTGATTATTGGAAACCAAGTTATTAACCATTTCGAATAAATCCCGAAATTCAAAACTACCTGTTATCCAAAAAAGACCAAAAATTCCTAATAATAAACCAAAATCGCCCACACGATTTGTTACAAAAGCTTTTTGACAAGCATTTGCTGCAAGAGGTCGTGTGAACCAAAACCCTATTAATAGATAGGAACACATTCCAACCAATTCCCAAAAAATATAAATTTGTATCAAATTGGAACTAGTAACTAATCCCAACATGGAAGTACTGAAAAAACTCATATAAGCAAAAAATCTCAAGTATCCTTGATCGTGAGCCATATAATTATCACTATAAATAAGAACCATAATTCCAACAGTAGTGATTAATATTGACATAATAGAAGTAAGTGGATCGATCAAATAACCGAATTCTAAAGAAAAATCATTATTGAGCGTCCAAGACCATACATATTGATAGATAGGACTGGTATTTATTTGTTCAATAGAAAAATTAGTTGAAAAAATCATGACTAGACTTAACAATAAAACAGTCGGAAGAGTGCACAGACGATGAAAATTTTTTGTTGCTGTCGGAAAAAGAAGAAGTCCTACTCCTATTAACATAGGAACTGGAAGGGGAATGAAAGGTATGATCCACCCATATTGATATGTCTGTTCCATAAATTTTTTTGAATTCTTAATTAATATGAATTGTTTATGATTCAATAGACTTCACCTTTTTTGAAAGGACTCAATAAAAGGATAAAGATATACACTAAGTTAACATAACTTAAATAGAATCTTTGGGTTTTAATTTCTTTTTATACTTATTTATTCTGATAAATAATTCCAATATCCAAACCAAGAAGTTCCATCTGGTCAAACTAAAGAGATTGATTATCCGTCCACTACAAATTTGAAAATTCAAGTCAAATTAGGGATATTTTTACTCAATTTAACAAATTACTAAAAAAAAAGAAGAATATTCTTTTTAGTAATATTTCCTTTTCGAGCAATTTTAGATTTATCTCACTTATCTTATCCATTCTTTTCTATTTTTTAATTAAAGATTTTTTTTGAAAAAAAAAATATTCGAAAAGCGCAGATTGTTTTTGAACAATAAATGTCTTTCACATTCAGCTAGCAATCTCTTAATTTTTATTTAAATGGCAGTTCCAAAAAAACGCACTTCTGCATCAAAAAAGCGTATTCGTAAAAATTTTTGGAAAAAAAAAGGATATCGGGCGTCGTTAAAAGCCTTTTCCTTAGGAAAATCTCTTTCTACCGGGAATTCAACAAGTTTTTGTGCGACAAAGAAATAAAATACATATTTTATTTCTTTATAATATAAGACGCTGGAATAATCTCAATTGGACTGACTCAAAACTTGACTGATTCCATTTGTAAAACGAAACCCCCAAATTCCAGTTCCTGTTTATTAACTCAACAGGAACTGGAATTTGGTACGGTTTTCAAACTTATCATATATAATATATAAGCAGAAGAATTCTCTTTACCTTATCAAATAAAAAAGAGTTCATTAAGACCAAAATTCTTTTTTTTTTGGAGGGGGTTATACCCTCTTAATTCCTGGTTTTAAAGAAGGAAAGTATGAAATATACAATAAAACGAAGACCCTAAACGAAAATAATGAACCTTCAAATACCCATTTGAACGGATTTTTTCATCAATTTGTAAAAAATATTGCACTCAGTTGAATTCTTAATTGTAGATGATTTTTTAGTCACAAGCTATTATGAGTTCAAGACAAGCCGCTATGGTGAAATTGGTAGACACGCTGCTCTTAGGAAGCAGTGCTAGAGCATCTCGGTTCGAGTCCGAGTGGCGGCATGTCATCTCCTAAAAGAAAGTAAGTAGATCTTATAATGAATTCAACTTCCTATTTCGATTTTCTAATTAAGGCAATTTTTTATGATATTTTCAACTTTAGAGCATATATTAACCCATATTACTTTTTCGATCGTTTCAATTATACTTATAGTTTATTTGATAACCTTTTTACTCGATGAAATCGTAAAACTGGATGATTCATATAAAAAAGGTTTGATAATAACTTTTTCCTGTATAACAGGATTGTTAATGAATCGTTGGATTTATTTGGAACATTTTCCCTTAAGTAATATATATGAATCATTAATCTTTCTTTCGTGGAGTTTTTCCCTTATTCATATAGTTCCGTATTTCAAAAAAAATGCAAATCTTCTAAGCACAATAATTGGTCCAAGTGCTATTTTGACCCAGGGCTTTGCTACTTCAGGCCTTTTTACTGAAATAGACAAATCCACAATCTTAGTGCCTGCTCTTCAATCCCAATGGCTAATAATGCACGTAAGTATGATGATATTAGGCTATGCGGCTCTTTTGTGTGGATCATTATTATCAGTATCGCTTCTGGTCATTACAGTTAGAAAAAAGAGACAGTTTTTTTATACGAGTAATTATTTATTAAATTTAAATGAGTCATTTTTCGTTGGTGAAATTAAATATATGAGCGAAGGAAATAATGTGTTCAAAAATAGTTCTTTTTTTTCTGCAACAAATTATTACAGGTCGCGCTTGATTCAAGAATTGGATTATTGGAGTTATCGCGTTATTAGTCTAGGATTTCTCTTTTTAACCATAGGAATGCTTTCTGGAGCAGTATGGGCTAACGAAGCATGGGGATCCTATTGGAGTTGGGACCCGAAAGAAACTTGGGCTTTTATTACTTGGATCATATTTGCGAGTTATTTACATACTCGAACAAATATCAAATTTCAGAGTACAAATTCAGCAATTGTAGCGTCTATTGGCTTTCTTTTAATTTGGATATGTTATTTTGGAGTCAATCTATTAGGAATAGGATTACATAGATATGGTTCATTTTCATTCACATCTAATTGAATTGAAAAAGTGATTCTTACAAGTAGGAATCGAAGCGTTTACAGCACATATAAGATAAAAAAACTTTGGGTGGACTGGCGAGAACCTCGTGAATCAAACATTGTAGTCATCCGCGGAATTCTCGCCAGTTCAAATTTCATTTTTTTTACTTAACATAAGAGAAGAAAAAGTCTGTCTTTTCTTTTTGTCATTGTACAATGAAGACTTTTCAAATGATCCAATTTAGTTTATTTTAGTTTTTTCTAAAAATTATCTAGAAAAAGAATTAGATAGAATAACTTCCATTTTTTCAACTGATAATGAAAGAACGAAATCGGGGTACATACCAATACCTAATATGGGTAAAAAAATAGAGATCGAAAGAAATAACTCTCGTGGCCCAGAATCAAAAAAATAAGAGTTTGCAATATTAACTATCTTGTATCCATAGAACATCTGGCGTAACATAGATAATAAATAAATAGGAGTTAATAGCATTCCAATTGACATTACAAAAGTAATTAGGAATTTTGTCATTAAAAGATATTTTGGACTAGTAATTAGTCCAAAAAAGACTATTAATTCGGCAACAAAACCACTCATACCTGGTAATGCAAGGGAGGCCATCGAAAAGCTACTGAACATTGTGAATGTTTTTGGCATTGGAATAGCAATTCCACCCATTTCGTCAAGATAAACAAGACGTATTCTATCATAAATCGTTCCGGCCAAGAAAAATAGTGCAGCACCAATAAATCCATGAGAGATTATTTGTAAAAAGGCTCCGTTTAGTCCCATATCGGTGATAGAACCAATTCCTATAATTATGAAACCCATATGAGATACAGAGGAATAGGCTATTCTTTTTTTTAAATTCTGTTGACCTATAGATGTTGAAGCTGCATAGATTATTTGCAGTGCGCCTATTATCATAAACCAAGGAGAAAATATAGAATGAGCATGAGGGAATAATTCCATATTGATGCGAACTAATCCATACGCTCCCATTTTTAATAAGATTCCGGCTAGAAGCATACAAGTACTATAATGTGCTTCTCCATGGGTATCTGGTAACCATGTATGGAGGGGTATGATTGGCAATTTGACAGCAAAAGAAATAAAAAATCCAATATAGAATATTATTTCCAAGACCACAGGATAGATCTGGTTGTCTAATGTTTCGAAATTTAATGTTGGTTCAGCAGAACCATATAAACTGATACCCAGAACTCCCATTAAAAGAAAAACAGAACCCCCCGCCGTGTACAAAATAAATTTTGTAGCCGAGTACAAACGTTTTTTTCCTCCCCACATAGATAAGAGTAGATAAACAGGAATTAATTCGAACTCCCACATGAGAAAAAAAAGTAAAAGGTCCCGAGAAGAAAATAATCCTATTTGTCCACTGTACATTGCTAACATCAGGAAATGGAATAATCTCGAATCTCGAGTAACTGGCCAAGCCGCTAAAATCGCTAAAGTGGTGATGAATCCCGTCAGTAAAATGGGTCCTATAGAGAGTCCATCTATTCCTAATCTCCAATGGAAATCAAAAGAATTGATCCATTTATAATCCTCAATTAGTTGGATTAATGGATCATCCGATTCGAAATGATAACAGAATGCATAAGTTGTTAAAAGAAGTTCTAATATAGAAATGGATATAGTATACCATCGGGTCGATCTATTTCCTCTATGTGGAAAAAAGAAAATTAAGGACCCCATAAATATCGGCAAAACTACAATTATTGTTAACCAAGGAAAATGATTCGTGGTAAAGACAAGATACACTTGGTCCAGAAAAACCTGTGCTCAAAATATTTGAATTTTATTTTGAGCACAGGTTTTGTCGATAAAAAAAAAACAATAAAATGGAATCAAGTAGAGTTTTATGGAACGTATCAATAAGCTAGACCCATACTGCGAGTTGTTTCATGCCATAAATAAACTCGAACACTCAAGAAATCCGTTGGACAGGCGGATTCACATCTCTTACAACCAACACAGTCTTCGGTCCTTGGAGCAGAAGCGATTTGTTTAGCCTTACATCCGTCCCAAGGTATCATTTCTAATACATCGGTGGGACATGCTCGGACACATTGAGTACATCCTATACATGTATCATAAATCTTTACTGAATGTGACATTAGATCTATCCGTTTTTAAATATCAAAAATTTTCGGTCTAGTAAACTAACTTGTAAATGAATCCTAGATCTCGATACCAGACGAATCAATGAATGATCCGAATTAATCGGTTTCCAAATTGGTTTATGAGTGAAAACCAAAATACTTTGATTTTTTCTGTTTTTTCAACCAAGATCGTATCTTACCCGTCCAAAACCACTAATTTGAATCAATTTAGGAATATTCCAATTCTATTTATATGAAATACTATTTATTCATAAAATTGGATTGGTTAATACGAGTTGATTTTCTGTTACGATAAATTGATGAAACAATAGCCGATCCAATGGCTGCTTCAGCGGCTGCAATAGCTATAACAAAAATTGAGAAAATGTTTCCTCTTAATTGACGACTATCAAAAATATCAGAAAATGTTACAAAATTGATATTAACTGAATTTAATATAAGTTCAAGACACATAAGGGCTCTAACCATATTTCGACTTGTGATCAATCCATAGACACCAATAGAAAATAAATAAGCACTCAAAACAAGTATATGTTCGAGCATCATTAACCAACTCCTTTTCTGTTAATTCTATTTTCATTTCAATTACTCGTTTGAAAGATTTATTATTGACGAGCTATAGCAATTGCACCTATTAAAGCAATTAAAAGAATTATTGAAATGAATTCAAACGGAAGAAAAAAATCCGTTGATAAATGAATTCCAATTTGTTGACTCTTATTTATCAAATCTTGTTCTAGAATCTGATTTGATTTTGTAGTCCAAAGGATCCCATACCAGGACGTATCTAGGATAGTACTGATTAGTGAAATAAAAAGACTTGTACAAACCATTGAAGTAACTCGATCCCCAACGGTCCAAAGATAAAAATCTTTGGAATATTCTGAACCATTCATAAACATTACAGCAAAAATGATTAAAACATTGATAGCTCCCACATAAATAAGGAGCTGCGCAGCAGCTACAAAATACGAGTTCGATAGAATATAGAATAAGGATATACAAAAAAGAACCAATCCCAATGAAAAAGCCGAATAAATCGGATTCGGAAATAATACTACTGCCAAACTTCCTAATATAAGACCCGATCCCAGAAAGACTAAAAGAAAATCATGTATTGGTCCAGGTAAATCCATTTTTTCTATAAAAAATCAAATAATTTCATGCCCTTGTCGACTTGACCAGGAAAACGAAGTTATCCTAAAACTACAGGATATTTCTTAATTGAATGAAATTTCAATGGGGGGGTGGTGTGGATTGATAGAAATACAGTTATGGGGCTATGCTTATTCTTAAAAGCAGAAGTTGAAACTATCCATTTTGAAATCATTATTCGAATAGAAATCGATTTTCAATCAAAACGAAGCCAGGATTCTCGCGAACCAACCCTTCTTGACCAATTGACCAAACCAAAACCTCATTCCTTTAGGTCAAAAAGCTATTTTGATTTTGAATTTGTAAATGGTTTTTGAATCAAGAATTTTATACATTTTTTATTTGAGGTGAATTCGAAGAAATTGTTCGAATTGTGTAATCGTCAATTATTGACACCGGTAACCGACCTAGAGCAATTTGATTATAATTCAATTCGTGACGATCATAAGTAGAAAGTTCATATTCTTCAGTCATCGATAAACAATTTGTTGGACAATATTCAACGCAATTACCACAAAATATACAGATTCCAAAATCAATACTGTAATTAAGCAATCGTTTCTTTCGAATATTAATTTCCAATTTCCAATCTACAACAGGTAGATCTATAGGACATACACGAACACATACCTCACAAGCAATGCATTTATCAAATTCAAAGTGAATTCGGCCCCGGAAACGGTCTGATGTGATCAATTTTTCGTAGGGATATTGAATAGTTACAGGTAAACGATTTGCGTGGGACAAGGTAATCATGAAACCTTGACCAATGTACCTCGCGGCTCGGATTGTTTGTTGACCAGAATTCAAGAACTGACTCAGTATAGGGAACATACCGGAATATCTATAAATAATTTGACTTGTTTCTTTCTCTTGTTTGTGACAAGTTGTGAAAATCGAATATTTTATTCCTTTACAGTGAAAGAAGTTGAGACGAAGTTGTTAATAATAAATTGCCTAGAGATATAGGTAAAAGAAATTTCCATCCAAGATTTAATAGTTGGTCCATTCTCAATCTCGGTAAAGTCCATCTTGTTGCAATAGAAATGAACAAGAAGAAATAAGTTTTAGCTAGTGTAATAAAGATACCGATTATTGTTCCAAAAACTTGACTTCTTTTTTTTATGTCAAAAAGTTCAGTAACGAATATGTATGGGATAGAAAGATTCCAACCTCCCAAGTAAAGGACTGTTAAAAATAATGAAGAAACGAGTACATTTAGGTACGAAGCAACATAAAATAAACCAAATTTGATACCTGAGTATTCGGTTTGATAACCTGCTACTAATTCTTCTTCTGCTTCTGGTAAATCAAAAGGCAATCTCTCACACTCGGCTAGAGAAGAAATTAGAAAAATGATAAACCCTATAGGTTGACGCCATAAATTCCATCCCCAAAAACCATATTTTGACTGCACTTCAACTATATCAACTGTACTTGAACTGTTAGATAATCATAGTCGATGATAACATCACTGTTCCCATCGCTATTACAGAACCGTACATGAGATTTTCATCTCATACGGCTCCTCATAGATCACAAATAAACCGAAGGACTTTTCATTTATCTTGATATGTTTGTGTAGGATTGATAAAGAGTCAAACTCTTATCCTAAAGCCTAGAATTAGACCAATGGAATTCTGTCTGCTAATAAAATAGTGCTTCTGAATTAATCTCATCTTTTCCGAATTTTCATTTTTCTTTATTGCTTAATAACTTTATCCTTGAATTAAAAAAGAGTTGACTTTTTAGAGAAATAACACTTAGATATTTCAAGTTATCACTTTTTATTACGAAAAAAAATTCGATATTACATTACATATTTTGATTTTATTTCGTTCCTATTCTACTTTCTTAGGGACATTACTGAAAAGTAAAAGATTCCTTCGTTCTTGATAGTTATTTACTTAATCAGCGGATAGGAACATACTCTGGATCGAAATCTTGAGGAGTACTTCTTAATAATTTCTACCAACTAAAAGCCCCAATTTGAATTACTTTTCTATAAAGAAAAAGAAATATCCGGTTGGATAATTTATAGAATCTCCATTACTAATCCTTTGTGTATCTTGGTCTTCCTAACCATCCACTCATTTTTTTAGTTGGTAATATATCTATCGTAAGAGAAAATCCCATACAGTTGATCTTTTGAACCCACTTCAAGCTATGGTGACTAATCAACCAATCTTGGATTAAACAGTGTAGGCCGCTTATGTTTGCTTTCACTTAATTCTTGTACATAGGAAATGGGATTGAATTTATTTAACAGCAAAATTTGAAGCTGTTTTATTTCACTCATATAACTATCTGGTTTAGTTCATCCACCCTAATGATAATGATGAATAAAAAAAAAATGGATATTCAACTCATTTAATTTTCTTGTCAGAAAGAAACGAAATAAGGGAATTTTTATGTTTCAGCGAATCGCACGTAGAGATATTGATAATACACATAGAGTTAATGGTATTTCATAACTAATTGATTGAGCAGCAGCCCTTAACCCACCTAAAAAAGAATATTTATTATTTGATCCATACCCCGACATTAGAAGTCCAACAGGAGCAAGACTTGAAACGGCGATCCATAAAAAAACACCAATACTAAGATCAGTTAGAATAAAATGATAGCTAAAAGGAATTACTAAATAACTTAGTAAAATGGATATGACTGCTATACCTGGTCCCATACTAAATAAACGAGTATCTCCCCGAGATGGAAGAAGATTCTCCTTAAAAAGGAGTTTTGTACCGTCTGCTAGAGCTTGAAGAATTCCCAAAGGTCCGGCGTATTCGGGTCCAATACGTTGTTGTATTCCCGCAGATATTTCTCTTTCTAACCAAACAATTACTAGTACACCCAGTGTGATTCCTAACACAAGAGTGAAAATAGGAACAAGCATCCATATAATTTCATATCCTTCTTTTAAGGATTCAAATTTGGAAAAAGAATAGATAGCTTCTATTTCTGTTGTATCAATTATCATTTCAACGATCAACTTCTCCCATAATGATATCTATGCTACCTAGTATCGTCATAATATCAGCCAATTTCATCCTTTTAACTAATTGAGGGAGAATTTGCAAGTTGATAAAACCCGGAGGTCGAATTTTCCATCTCCAAGGAAAAACACTCTGATCTCCTATCAGAAAAATCCCCAACTCTCCTTTTGGGGCTTCGACTCTTACATAAAGTTCTTGTTTGGACAACTCAAAAGTTGGAGAAGTTTTTTTACTAATAAATCGATATTCAAAATCATTCCATTCAGGATCTTTTATCCTATCAAAGCGCCGGATTTCTAAATTTTCATACGGTCCCCCCGGGATTCCTTCCAGGGCCTGTTGTATAATTTTTATGGATTCTGTCATTTCACTAATTCGTACTAAATATCGAGCTAATGAATCGCCTTCTTTTTGCCATTGAATCTCCCAATCAAATTCGTCATAACATTCATAGCGATCCACTTTACGAAGATCCCATTGTATCCCGGAAGCTCGTAACATTGGTCCTGATAAACCCCAATTTAGTGCTTCTTCTGCACCAATAATGCCTATGCTTTCAACTCGTTCTAAAAAAATTGGATTCCGTGTAATAAGATTTTGATATTCAGCAACCCCGGTTAAAAAATAATCACAAAAATCCAAACATTTATCTATCCAGCCATAAGGTAGATCAGCAGCGACTCCTCCGATACGAAAAAAATTATGCATCATACGCATACCGGTAGCAGCCTCGAAGAGGTCATATATCAATTCTCGTTCTCTAAAAATATAGAAGAAAGGGGTCTGTGCCCCAATATCTGCCAGAAAAGGGCCGAGCCATAACAAATGGGAAGCGATACGACTCAATTCCAACATAATAGCTCTGATATAGCTAGCTCTTTTAGGTACTTGAATATTTCCTAGCTGCTCGGGTCCATTTACGGTTATTGCTTCTGTGAACATAGTAGCTAAATAATCCCAACGTGTTACATAAGGCAAATATTGTATAATTGTTCGATTTTCCGCAATCTTCTCCATTCCTCTATGTAAATAACCCAATATTGGTTCACAGTCAATAACATCTTCACCATCGAGAGTAACGATCAGTCGAAGAACACCATGCATTGATGGGTGGTGAGGTCCCATATTGACTATCATGAGGTCCTTTCTTGGAGTTGGCGAAATCATAAGTTTGTTCCCGAGTGATTCTTCCATGTATTGCTGAAATGAAAAATAAGTTCATACAAATGTAAACAACTAAGCTGAAATGGCATCATGCTTCAGATTAACGAATTTTTCTCTCTCGAATATTTAACTCACTAATTAATTCTTTATAGCGTACTCTATTCTTTTTTGACAAATAGGCTAGCAGTCGTTGACGTTTTCCCAAAATCTTTCGCAAACCTCTCTGAGATGAAGAGTCTTTTTTGTGCAATTCCAAATGTGAAGTGAGTTTACTTATCTTAGTGGTGAAACTGAATACTTGAGATTCAACAGACCCTCTCTTTTCTTCCGTTTCTTTTTGAGAAATAACCGAAATGAATGAATTTTTTACCATCAAAAAATTCCTCTTTCTCTTTTTACAAATATGGATTTTACCGATCAGTAATAATAATCCTATTCATTGTAATTTTTTATATACAATAATCGAATTCGAATTTTTTTATAAACGCTTCATTTTGAGAATTCAAATCAATCAATCCAATTTCAAACTGGATTTAGATGGGAATAGAAAAGAATTGGTACACTTTCACATCAAAAATTTGAGACCTAAAATGAAGAAGATTCTGTTACTTCATTTAAAAATCTAATTGAGACATTATTTATTTCATATTCGATACTAGAATGAAATGTGAGACATGTGATTCATCTGTGTATTTGTTTGTTTTCATATACCCTATATTATATATCGAGTATAAGATATATAGAATGATATATAAAATAGAGTATAGGATATATAAAAAAAGTGTATTATCCACAAACTTTCAATTGTGGATACAGATGGATCCTTACCATACTAAAACGACTGCCATTATTGGTATCAAACCAATAACGACTCAGACAAGCTAAATCTTCTAATCGATAATTAGGCCAAAGAAAGAGTTTGATTTTCATAAATTTCTTTTTCTCTCTATCAAAGTAGTTATTATCATGTGAAACTTGGCTGATGCTCTTTTCGTTGTAAAATACTAGATTTATATCTACATCAGTCCGAGTCTTTGGAGTCAAACAAATTAGAATTCGAAATTTTCTACGACGTCTAAACGATAAAATATTTTCAGGAACAAGTAAATCAAAATGATTTTTCTTTATCTTTTGAGTTATTCTTTGATGTGGTAAAATAGCTTCATCCCCTTTTTTGTTTTTTTTCAAAACATATCCGTATTTTTGATTAATTTGGTACTTACTCTTATGAACCAACGAAATACTTACAGTTTGATACAAAATCAGCTGTCCCTCTTTTTTTCCAGACAGTCGAATGGGTTCGATAATTAATATTCCCCTTTTCATAAACTCTGTAGGAGTGAAATTTCCCCGAATCAGCATTATATCCAAACTCATTTCTCTTTTTTGAATCGAGGATATAGTAATTTGTCTTGGATCTATCAGTCTAAGGAGGAGACAATATACTTTGATATTATTCATCATTCTTTGATTCAAAGTATCGTCCCATTTCAATTGAAAAAGCAAATAACGTTTTAAGAAGAAATCGAGTTTTGCTTCTGTGTCACTTTTGTATTGTTTTTGTTTCTTGCCTTTTTTTGTGTCAGGTCTTGCATAATTTTTTTCAATATCTTTTTGTTCTGGTAGAATGGATTCAAGATCCCCTTGGCTTGTGGGTTCTCTTTCTTCTTTATTTCGATGCTCTTTATTCGATGCTATCAAACTTTTTTCTTTTTCCTTGATCTTTTTCTTTTCACTACTTTTTTTATTTCTATTCAAATAAAAAAAAAGGAATTTGCTTGGTATAAACCAAGGTTTCGTTTTATATACAGTATAAAGTGACACCAATTCTGGGAAGAACCAAAGTTCCAGATTGGGACGCTTTAACATTTTTTCATTCATTCTCATCCAATCAAAAAAAGTTTTTGGGGACTTTGATGAATTCATTTCTGAAATCATAAGATAAAAAAGATCTTTTTTTTGAATTATCTGAGAGTTATTATTATTAGTAATTTGAGTATTTTGATTCCTATTGATATCAATCGGCATCCACGCCTGAATATCGAATTTTTGTTTAAGATCAAAATTTGGAATTTTCCATTCCAAATATTTTCTATCGGCCGATTTGTCCAGATCTATATATAGACTATCTACCTTTCCTATATAATTATTAATAAGGATATTCCTCAGTGTATTAAAAAAGCTTTCTTTAGGTGTATTATAATAGATCTCTTGGGTCTTATTTCCTTGAAAGAGGAATCCATAAAAAAAGCATTCCGTTTTATTTTCATAATTAAGAAATTTATATGATAAAAGATCATAGCTATAGTATTTTTGAAAATTTTCTTTTTGATTAACTAATAAATCTACTTGAAATTCTTTTTTTTTTTTTGAATTAATTAATTTTTTTTTTTCATATCGATGTTGTTTATTTACATTTTCCTTCTTAGCTTTAGCTATATGATGCTGAGAAACTCTATTTTTCCATTTTTCGGGTATTAATCTAGACCATATGATCTGAGATAAATCGTATTGATAATGTACTTTTAACCAGTTTTTCCATTGATTTATTTCATAACTCGGAAGTTGCTTATTCTTCAATTTCGAACCAACTACTCCTTGTCTTTCAAAAGAATCCTTTATTCCAGGCTTAAGAAAAAGAAAAAAGGGCAGTCCTTGAGAGTGAAGAACAGATCTTAATTTATACAAGTCATTGACCCGTAGTTCTGAGAGTATGTAAAGTACATATGCTTGTGACACGTAGGATAAGTCATAAAGAATAGGTGAATTTCTTTTACTAATATTATCAATTGGCTTTTTTAGAATCGAAAAAAAGGGAATTGTATTTTTATTTTTTTTTTTAAGTGTTCTTTGTTTTCTTTCATTATTGTAAATTGATTTCTGAAGAATTGTTGATTCAAGAACAAATTCTCTATTCATTCTGACACTATTAATGATAAATAAAATTGGATCCGTATATATTCGTTCAATGAAAAATTTTACAAAAAAAGATAATTTACACATTAATCGAGCATTTCGTCTTTTTAATACCTTCCATTTTTTGAATCTTTTAACACTATAACTTGTTTTCTTGGGACTAAGATTATTCATTCTTGGAGTTACTTTCTCTTTGGAAATTCTTTCAATTTGATCTCGAAGTGTATTTGTTCTATGAGTTCGATCCTTCATTTTTCTTTCTGTCAATAAACAATTTTTCAAACTTGGAGATGCAATTTGCCTAGATGATTCATGAATTATCTGATTGTTAATCATGGAATATTTTTCTTCTTTAATTTTAATTTGACTCAATTTATATATTTCGACTTCTCTTATTCGAAATAATCGAATTAGATTGCCTTTTAAACCTTTGAAAAATTCTTTTATTATTTTTTTTAGAAAACAAACCCTTTTGATAACCCATTCTTTTATTTCTTTTAAAACTTTTTGAAGTAATTTTGTTTTTCTTTTGAACACTATTAGAACTTGAACAAAAACTCGAAAAGATTTTTTTTTGAATTTTCTCAGTTTTTTTTCGAGTTCCTTCAAAATCGGTTTAAAAAAGGAAGGTCGTTTTCGGGGCGAACCAAAAGGGAGTTCAGCTTCCATTCCCAAAATAGTTAAAAAAGAAAAATCATCTTTTTCTTTTTTATTTTTTATTAGATCTTTTGGAGAGGACTCTTCTTTGGATTTGTGCCAAGGTTTTAGACAGAAAGGAAAAAATATTTTTATCTGAATACCATCTGTCAGCCAATTTTTCGGAAATTCTGTTTCGGATAATGGAACACCGTTATAGGTGCATTTAACATGTATTTCTCTATTCCATTCCTTGAAATCTTCAGACCATTCGGGAAATTGCAATAGGAATATACGTCCAATATTTTTCGAAATTATGAGTGAAGGTAATAGAATCGATTTTCGAAAAATGGATTGAGTTAATAACATAGAACCTCTTATTACTTGCGCAAATGGAATCCTATCCCAGTACTCTGCTATATCTATTTGAGCTTTTTCCTTTTTTTTCTTAGTCTCCTTTTGTTCTTTTATTTTTGTTTGCTTTTCATATCTTCTATACTTTAAAATTTTGAATGCTTTCTCTTTCCCCACCCAATTTCGAAAAATCAGTTTAATCCACTCGGAGATATCAAAAGAAAAAAGAGGGAATTTTTGGATTTTGTTGAAAAAAAGAGGGGAATGCACATTTGCTTGAAACAATTCTCCAATTTCTATTTTACGTCGTTGAGCCCGTATAGAACCTTTGATTATGCCTCGTCGAAAGTCGGGTTGGTGTGAATAGCGTATCAAAGCCACTTCGTTTGTTTGATCTGTCGTATTAGGATCTGTAGTATTAGGATCAGTATCCTCCTTGTTAGTAGTAAAAATTACTACACGTTTAGCTTTTCTTGAACGAATTTCATGATCTACTGCTATGTCTTCTTCATGTTCTCCCGATTCTTGTTCTAACTCCGTGATTAAGTTGTCTGCCCATCGAGGGACTTTTTTATTGATTTCTTTTATTCTAATTGCTTTTCCATTATCATCAGTTTCAGTTGTATTTAAAAAATATTGAAAATATTTTCTTCCTTCTGAAAATGAAAATAAAGAGGGACCCCTCCTATTTAGATTGATGGATGCTGGTTCTCTAATAAATTGAATGCTGAAAGTGAAAATTTCTCTTGATAATGGTTTTTTATCAAATCTGCTTATTTTCTGGTTGGAATCAGTATATGGAAGAAGCATAACATGAATCCGATTTATCCAAAATTTTTTATTAAAATTTTTTATTAGGATTGAACGTGAAAGACTTTTGTAGATTCTTCTTCGATATGATCCGTTCAAGACCGGATCATAACTTTTTGATAAGTATTCTTTTGTAAAATCATCATTACACAATTGAGTCCTTATTTGAAACATATTCAAGGGAATAGATTCTTTGTCTAGAGCTTCAATTCGATTTATAAACTCGTTGTTGAAACTTTTCCCTTTTTGTTTGTTAGTAAAAACCCACGAATTGTAAAGTTCATTAGATGAAAATTTTTTGAGTATAGCCGAGGATATCTTTCTTTTTATAATTTCAAAAAAAAAAGATAAACTAGACAAATATGTAAAAGAGATTCTTGGATTTCCATCACTTTGGCATATATCAAAAAAATATTGTGACATTTCATTTCGTACAGCTTTGTCAAATTTATTATTTTTTATGTAGCGAGAGGGTCGATTCCATCGTTTTGAATCAAAAAGAAGAATTACAAAAGGCTTGTAAAAGTGAATGGGGTGTTTATCTTGCGTTTTTTTATCAAATATTTTGAATTTGGAATTGTCATCATTTTCATTTTGATTCATGAGATAAAACTCTTTAG